>NC_061115.1:113448184-113660776 GCF_002878395.1 Capsicum annuum | reverse complement strand
CAAGTTGAGGTACCGGTCGATGGGTTGGCCTATTATTGAACATGCATATTCATTTATCTCATAGATCACTGTATGAAACTATTGAGAAAATATTATTTTATTTTTTTAGAAAAATGAACCACCTTTTATTGATTAGGTTTGATTCGTATTTCAAATGGTAAGATATGATACTACTTATTGATTCAGTCTGATATGTATTATGAATGGTGAGATATGATACTCTTGAGTGATTTAGTACGAGACATATTTTGAATGAGGTATATAAACCTCACAAGTTTCAAATAGGTCCCACCTTGCACACACAATAGGTTTCAAATAGGTCCCACCTTACACACACCATTAGAGGGGGTGTACAGAGGTAGACATTGTCCATTGAATATCATTCATATCATTGCATTTAATCAATTTTGAATTATTATTATATTTGAGATGATTCTGCAAAATTATTGATATAAAGTTACTAGGGTTTTCAATGTGCATGATTATTTTAATATTCTTTATTCGATATAGTATTTGCTTAAGCTTAGTCAGCTTATGATACCAATTGAGTACTAGTAGTTGTACACAATCCTAATTTTCTACAATCTTCTAATGTAGATCCTGGTATGACTGATCTTCGTGGTTTATTATTATGTATTCCAATAGTACCTAAGGGTGTGGTGAGCTTATCTGATCAAATATAATCTCAGTTTCATCTATTTTTTATTTTTTTCTTATTTTCTTTCTTAGACATTTGTATTTTGATTCGTTATTCTGCATTAGAGTCGCTTTTGTACTTATGACAGTTGAATCTTGGCGATTTTGAATTTCTTGTTTAGCTGCACTTGAATTTATCTTTGAGTTATTATGATCATTATTAATGTGTATGTATGTGCTTACTGGCGCCTTTACTTCAAGTGTATTGAATTGGTGAGTCGGACTTAACTACCATGGATATATTGAGGTAGGTTCTGTCACAAACCTTATGATTTCTGGATCATGACATTTATGAATTCATTTACTCCATCACATCGCGCAAATATGGATCCCAACTGAGGTTGGGGTAAATATTAGATTTCTTAACATTAGGGAAAGGAATGATTAACAACTAAAACTGATATGTGGAATGAATTATCTAGATTCTTGTAGAAAATATGAACTCAAAGTTCAAGAGATAATTCATTTTAAAGGTATTGCAAACTAATGTAAGATGTTTTACTGGTCGTATTTTATAACTCAATTATAAATTCTTCAATCAGAAGTCTTTAAAGAATCAAGTCTATCACACGCCTGAAGTGTGATAGATTAATTGATTTCAAAGATAAAATTTCTTGGAGAAGGAGAGAAGCAAATGATCAAGATGATGATGATAATGAGAAAAGTGTTTTGGAAGAGCATCACGATATAACACTTTATAAAATCTTAGCAAAAATCTACTTACCTGAAAATGATGAATATGAAAAGATCTTGATAAATGATATCTGACTAAAAATCGATATCAAATGAACGTCAATCCTACCTTTGATATAATATAGTGCTTATTATTATAAATGATAGTGACAATCTTGAATTCGAATCTATCAAACAGTGTGGACAGATACATGATTTTCCATATATAAATTACGTAATTCAAGTATTATTGTTTCACATAAAAGAGTGAATATTTTAACTTATATTCAAAAACTAGGAATAATGTCAGTGGTGTATAAATGATTTTTTGTGCGAAAATAAAATTATAAGTAAAATTGTTGATATAAATATGATTTATGCCTTGGGACATAAACGCTTTTCATAAAATTCCTGCATTATTTTATGAAAATGCATTCACCATGTTTTTTTCAATAGCAATACATGAAAAGTTTGAATACGTACAATGAATGACTATCATTTCTAGCTTGATGATAAAGGTTATACAGAAATCTTTGAAAGATTTAAAAGGGAAGTGATTTCATTGAGTACCCACTGACGATGAGATCACTTAATATAAAGAAAGATCAAATTCGATCTGATGAAAATGATTAAAAAAATTATAACATATTAGTGTAGTTGCTGCACTTATGTATTAGGGAATATTATTACAAGAATAAAGTGATGTTTTAATCAGTGTGAGTATTATACGCGTTGTAGTTTTTGTCTTTGATGAGATTTTGTCCCATTAAATTTCTTGACAAGGTTTTTAATGAGGCAACTAACAATATGTATTACTAAACATGTCTTCTATTTAACAGATGAAGTGTTTATCCATCAATCAACATACGCTAATAAGAGTTTAAAGCAGTTTTACATAGATATAAATCACATCCATATTTGAGTGTCCCAATGATTGTGAGATTGCTCGATTTAAACAAAAATCTGTTTTGACCTAAAAGTTTCTTGATGATTAAGCTTCACATCATAGTGCTATTAGGAACTAATGTATCATGCCAACAATATCCGATTAAATATTTATTTTGTAATAAATTTATTGGTGAAATCTAGCTTCTCTCCAACAAAAAGACATTGAAAATATGTTATAACATAAATTCAAATATCTTGAGGTAACAATTGATATGAGATTATTTTATTCTAATACATCTAAGTTAGACATGATCTTGTGTAGATGGAGGATATTTATCTAATCAACATAAATCTTGATCTTAAACAGACTATTTATTCACACATGGAGGTATAACTATATCATGGTATTCAATAAAGAAAAAATAATTGTCATTTATTCAAATCATTACAGAAATAATTGCCATTCATTAAGCCAGCCGAGAGTGGGTATGATTGAGATCAATGGATCGATATATTTTACTATTATGTAGCCTTTCTTTGCAACTAAAGATTTCAATAATATATTATGAAGATAATGTTGCATGCATAGCTCAATTGAAGGAATGATACATCAAACGAGAATGAATAAAGTATATTTCAACGAAGATATTTTTCACACATAATCTTCATCAAAATGTTGAAGTAAATGTTCTATTAATTATCTCGAAGATTTATTCACTTAGATATTTCCAACATCAACATTTGTGAAACTAAGATATAAAATTGGAATGCATCGTTGCATTGTCTCTATGATATCAAGTAAAGTTTTCATTAGGGGAATTAAAATGTACATTGTAATTTTTTCCCTTAATCAAAGTCGTTCCAATAAATTTTCATAGCAAGGATTTTAATGAGGCAACACTCAAGGGTTGTTACAAGATTCCAAATAATATTTTAACGAGACACATTATCTATAAATATTTAAGAAAAATATTATAGATTCATTTAATAATGAATGTTTCATTCAGTGAACTTTTGGAATAGATAAATCTAATTAATGTATCTCTTGAAGTTTGTAAAACTAACGGATGATTTATATTCATATAAAACGATATTTTTTACTTTTGTAAAACACACACCACAGTAAGGAAAAAAGAAATATCTTTCATATCTCGTCTTTATTTTTGTTTTATATTATTCATATATTGCTTATATTTTATAATAAAATAAATTAAAATGAAAAAAACATAAAATAACTAATCTTTTTATGTGAAGGTGCTACAATAGAGTCATTCCTTTTGTACTTTTTGTTTAACAAAAATTTTCTCAAATGCCTTTAAGTACCAGCGCAAGAGCGGTATAAAGACAACTCAAAGGCACAAATAACTGACAAGAAGAAAAGCAATTGTACAAATTTATGATCTCTCTTTCACGCACATAGAAAAAAATACAATTGTTTGATATATTTTAAGACCTAACAAACTTAAAAGGAATTTGATTTTAAAAAAATAAATAAAAAAATTTAGCTAATCACAGTCGCGACGGATATAACTATATACCATGTAGCATAAATCTTTATACATAAGTGGATATAGAATATGAATATGTGAAATTCCACAAATAGAATCTAAATAAAAGACATGAATATATTCACCAAAAAAAGAATATGATACACAGTAGCCTCTCTCATATTTTGATTCACTACGCTAAAAAAAATAATAATGCTATAAGAATCATTTTTTTATGAGAAATTACTCAAATTAGCCACTACTGGGCTTTTATTACCACTTGAAGACTAATTTTACCATAATTACATTTTGTAGTCGGAAGTGTGAATAAGTTTAACATAATTACGGATCCTGACACATGCTTGTTTTAAACCAATAAACCAACAACACTTTTTTCACTTTACTCAAACTCTCCTTTTACCCCTAAATCAGTCTCTCTTTACGCCTAAAATCTCAATCTTAGAAGCGGTTTCTTCTTCAATCCACATCTCTCTCATGATAATAATCAATAAATCCTCATAATCTATCAATTGATATTCATATTTTAGGTTAGTTTTAACCTACTTGTGTGTGTATTTGATTAATTTATAATTTGAATAGTTAGTTTTTTTAGCAGATTCTTCATTTTGATTTAGCAATGGCGGATTATACTCTTACGAAGATGGTTACTAGAAGTATATCACGTAGTGACCCTGATGTACATACGGTTCCAACATTTAACGTAGGAATTTCTCAATCCGAAGAAGATGCATTGCCTTCGAAAGAAGTTAGAGGTATTGGGCATAAAAGAAAAGTTAGAGATGAAGTTTCGAGTTCGGACAATGATGATGAGGAATTGGTGAAAGAGGTATTTTATTTTTCAATTTTTTACTTTGTTTTTTAATTTCTTACATTGTACTGAATGATTGTTATTTGTAGTGTATGCATGTATTTATGTATGTGTATTTGTCCTATTAATGTGTACTGAATGATGGTTATTTGTTGTATGTATATTTGGTATTGTATGCATGTATTTATGTATGTGTATTTGTCCCATTAATGTGTACTGAATGATGGTTCTCTGTTGTATGCATATGTGGTACTGTATGCATGTATTTATGTATGTGTATTTGTCCCATTAATATGTACTGAATGATGGTTCTCTGTTGTATGCATATGTGGTACTGTATTTATGTATTTATGTATGTGTATTTATTCCATTAATGTGTACTGGATGATGGTTATTGTAACGCTCCAAAATTAGGTCCCAAGATGTCACACGATGCTTAGGGTCACAAGTGACCCCAAGCTAACCCTTCTACTGGCATAACTCATAAGCAACTGAATAAAATGCTTAAATTTGTATAAAATCAGCGGGAACATAAAACTTTTCTGAACTTAATCAATACAAATCTAAACTTTACAAGATTACAACTCCGCTTTTACCAAAATAAAATAGAAACTGAATACATTAACTCTACTGACTGTCTATGAAGCCTCCACTAGTACTGACTTTAGATAGCCAGATCATGACTTCCAACTATCCCAACTCAATACGAATGAAATAGGAAAATAAAAAACTGCTCAAATCGTCTATCTGGATCAAACCCTTGAATAAAAAGGATTTATTACCTGCTGACTAGAAGCTGCGAGCTGACTGAATCTGAATGTGCACACTAAGTCTTGTACCTACATTATGATACAATGTAGCACATAGACGTATATGTGCATCAGCACTTTGGGAATGTACTAGTATATGGGGGTGTATGCAATTAAATAATCAATATCATAAATCCGTATAGGAAACATACATGCTAGTATAGATGACACATAGCTTGAATTAAAACCATCATAATCATGAATAAAAAAACAGGTAATGTAAATCACGTGAGTCATTGCACTTCATTCTAAATCTGCATTCTTTCTTTATTCTCAAACTTGTAAGATAGATAAACTCTTAAAACAACACCTTTCAAAGCATACACTTAAATCTCATGAAAACTAGGGACTTCTTTGGAAACTTAAAAATTTTGACACTTAAAAGCCTTAGAAATCTTGGACTCATAATTTTCAAAATACATATACTTGTATCTTAGATAGAGTGGGGGACTACTTTGAGATTTTCTTCTAACTAACATAAACTATGTGAGCTATATGGAGTCCAACGTCTTACCCATATTGGAGAGAGTTGTTCAATCCTTGCCATTGAATAGAACCTTAACTTTAGTGATCACTATCTTAACTCACTTGGGGTATATCAGAAATCTATGGGGGCACGTAGTTTTGGGGCATGAGACCTCGAAATCAAGCCCAACTCAGTGCAAAATACTACTCCCTTACTTAGCTCAGAACTTTAGAAAATCCACCTTAAAATATTTCAATAATATGCAATGGGAGTCAAAATGCATCCCTTTTATCTCAAAATCAAGAATATGGATTTCTTTCTTAACTTAAGGTCAAAACTCACTTCTTTCTTAAAATCTTGATAGACTTATCATTAAAGCTTTAAAGATCTCATAATAATGGAAATATAAACATGTTTCTTGCAATTCTTTAAAAGTCATCAACAACTCATTCTCAAAACTCATAATTTAACAATAAAGCTCAACTCATAACAACAGGTCTTGGGAATACTTGAAAATTTGAAATCAATATAGGAATTTGCAATTTATATCATGAACTCTCAATTTATCTCATAATTAAACAAGATAAGCATGCAATTCAAGACTTGAACAATTTCATAATCTCATAAGCTTGAAATATAGCAAAATAATATGAATTCATCTTGGAAATACGAAATTCTTTAAGAAAACTAAAACTTTTGGGCACAAGAACGAAAGGGTGTTCTTGTTCAAAACCCACATACCTTAAACTTAGAGCTTTTGGATGACTTCAAAAATTTTGAAAGGTTATTCACGAACTATTAGGTGTCCCTCGTAGCCCTCTTAACGGGGAATTCAAATATGCAAGAATTATTGAATTCTCACAGTTGAATCTCTAGATAATTGAGTTTTTATGTTGAAACCCTAACCTTGTGGTTAAAGGTGTGCAGAGAATTTTGAAATGTTTAACTAAAGAGAAATAGAAGAAAATACGTTCTCTGAGGGTTATAAGTCATGGGAAGTGCAGGAAAAATACCAAAATACCCTTCCAAAAATGTCATTAAATCGCCAAAACAAGTAGCTGACGACATTCATGACAAGTCGTCAGACTTGTGACAAGTCGTCACGAAATGTCGTCACAAAAGGGTGGATTTTATGATTTTTGGCTTAAGGTTGACGGCATTTTGTGACAAGCCGTCAAACTTGTGACAAGTCGTCATAAAATGTTGGATTTTGTGACTTTCTGCTTATGGTGATGACATTTTGTGACAAGCCATCAGGCTTGTGACAAGTCGTCACAAAATGTCATCACGAAATTTCTAGGCTGATACGCTGGAGTAAAATGGGCATAACTCTTTGCTCCGATAATGAATTTTGGAAAAATTGGTACAGTTGGAATGAAAATTCTAAGAGATTTCATTTGATATAAAGTAGGCCACCCAGTTCATCATATACAAGGAGTTATGCTCGATTGAAGTCGACTCAAGTTTCGACGCTCACTAAAACTTGAACGATAGAAAATCTTTCAACTTGACTTTGAGTTAGGGGATCTCTATGATCTCAATTCATGCCAAAATAGGTTCCCACACTACATAATTGATTAACATACCAAATTTGCATAGGATTTATGGATTTTGGAACATCTACACGTAGAAATGACGGTTTGCGTTCTAGCCCGAAATGCGGGGTGTTACATTATTTCCCCCTTGGAATCATTCATCCCCGAATGTTGCTCTTTAGGTTAAGAATACAGAGAAAACTGAGGATACACAGTTGAAATAACTTATTAAATTGAATTAATATCTTTCTAAACTTTGGCATACTTCGATGAATGCATATACTCATGATAAGAATAGCTATCTAACTGAATCTTTGATTAGAAAGGAGCTGAATGAAGGAAGGTTGTTACACTTATCTGAATCTGAGCTAACTTGTCCTTTTTACTTATTTACAAAGAGCTAAATCATGCTGAGAGTTTAGAATTTGCTTGATGTGCTCATGGTGTGATCGTACTTATGAAACTTCAGGTAGTAAAACTAGGCTAGTTCGAAAAATGGAAATCCATAGAAATTTATGTGCCTGATTGTTAAACAGAACTGTTGTCTATCCAAACTGAATCATACTAGATACTCATTCTCAAGTGGAGGGTTTCTTCAACACACCTCTAGGGATTTCTAACGATTTGATGGAGCCAAGAATTTTGGTCAAGATCTGAACAAGACATCTGAATAAGGGATTACAATATTGCTACAATTCCATAGCTTGGAATCATAGGCCTTTGAATCGTAGACTGGGGTAGAATTTACTAGGCTTTAGGCAATGCAACACCTTACTTGAAACTTAGACACACTTCTAAAATATTCTATCAACTATTCCTTTACCTTAAAAACCATACTTATTGTTTCATCTTCTAGTTTTAACAAGGCCGCTGATATTTCCTTCTACTCAGGTCTAAACTGAACTAAATTCCCTTACCATCTTCAAGACTAACCCACAATCATAGGGTACACCACATAACACTGTACTACTAGTCTGAACCGTAATTCAACACACCCTACACTTCACAACTTCTCATCTCATGAAAATCCTTACTACTACTCTAACAACTACATTCAACCTCGTACTAGACATCTTACTAGTGTGTAGTGCATTCATCTAAATATACAAACATGATGTTTAATCCTCACTTCTATAACCACATATGCACTTCTAAACACTCTCCCCTAAAATACCTTTGTCACAACTTACAAACCTCTATCAAGAACAACTTCCATGCACTACTCCTAAGAAGACATACATAAGATTTCAACTACCCAAACATCTTATACAAAACTTCGACTAACCATGATGGGTATTAAAGACTTGGCTTCAATCTTACTTTACACTTTACTACCTTAGCTAAAATAAGCATACAATGATCTTCCAGTAACAAGAAATGTTTACTCTCTCCCATCCAGACAACTGATCATCCTCACTATCTTGACCGAGGAAAAGGTAATATAAGGTTAGAACATGAGGGCCCAAAATATGAGGGGATACTATGAAACTTGACACTTAACTGAGGCTTAAGGAATAGAATATATAGCATCATCGACTTATCAAAGAAGTTTAATCTAAGGACATGTAAGATATTAATCCGAATTTCACTGATCATTAAAAGTATTGCTTGAGTACTTGGACTGATCATACTGTAAAGCTTGAGTACATGCGTCATGAGCTGCATGACCTGAATTGGGAGTTCATAACTTATGGAATGTGATTCCAACTGCTAAAATAACTGGAACTCCTCATTTTTGGGAACTAGGAGAGTACATAATTCTCCATCATATATATAAACACGAATTAGGATCATGGAACTGAACGTAAGGCATGAGTATGTATTGGGACAACTGAAAATACTGAAATAAGATTGGGTCAAGCATTAATCTTTCTTACAGCTATTCTACAACTTACTAGTACATCTACTAGAATCTGAAGGCTTGACTTGGTTACTTGTTCTCTCATCTCCCCCTTAGATGTAAGCCATCACTCTGAGGCTGTGAACCATTATATAAACTCGTCTAACTACAATCACGTTACTCTAGAGTCTGGGATATAGATGCACATGAACAAAAGAACTTAACCCAAATTACTACACCTGAAAGCGTAAAACTAACTTCTAATACTCACTTCTGAGCTACACCCTATCTTTTTACAGCCCCAATAGCCATCATTTAACACTTGATCACTTACTAACTTTGAATCTGCACGAGCATCCCCATAGTTGGAGTGCACACAATCTAGTGCTTCAACTCTTATTCTTATTAGCTAAATCTTTGAAATTTCAAACTCAGATTCTAACACTTAACATGGGTATCTCCAAACCTTTGATGGACCATACAACTTCTTTCATAGTCTACCAATATTACGCTCGTAAACTTATGTTTCTAAACCATGAGAATCACAGTCATACTTAAAAAAACTCAACATCTTCAATCATAACTCCTTAACTTAGCTATCAAGAACATTACTTATTATCTAACTAGTCTTTCTCCACCTAACATCTCAACGGTACTACTGACCACACAACATGCAATAATCCTAAAAAAAAAAAATAATGCAGCCTCATAGCACCTTGGGCGTACTTCTGCATCATACATACAACGTCAAACTTGATTATAAATCAAGTAAACTTATGCTTTTCCATACACTGTTCAAGCCTATTATATCATTTCCCTATAACTAGCATCACTAACCAGACAATTATTACATCACCTTGATGACCATCAGCTTTTCAAACTTAATGTCTAGTGCTAAACATGATTAACAGTAAAACCTTATATACTATTCGCACTTAGAAACTATAAAATAAAGCATAAAAATTTACACTAGTACACTAGAACTTCATAAGAACAATAATTGAGCAAAATTATATGGCCTATCTTATTTATAGCTACTAACACATCCTCCTTCTACACATCATTACTATTTACCCTTCTTATACATCTAAACTCCTTCATAGCTTTATAAGTTTCAACTAAACTTTCTCTTGCAATCTCAACAAAGCCTAAATTAACAACAGTCACCCACCAAGTACTTCAATCAAAACCTATACTTTTCTAGCATAACAAATACCATCAACAACTCTTTTCTTACCTCAAGCAAACAGCAATCCATCTTAACTAATAATCTACTTCTCTAACTTTTACTAACCTAACAAACAAGGGTATATCACTTCATTACTAATTCAATCATAAGCAAAAATTCAGCTATACCTATTCAAGAAATCTCCCTTACTATCTTTATTGTCACCACACTTCTAAACTCACACTTTCAACTAATACAAGAACAACAAGATAACCAACAAGTTGCTAGTGAATCGAAATAGGCCTCACACGGTTTCACTAAACTTCGATTTTGTGTTTTGAATAAGAAAATAAGATAAATAACAAAGCAACTATGCTAGTGAATCGAAAGAGCCTCACACGGCTTCACTAGACTTTGAGTTTCAAAAATACCATGATAATAAGATTACATATTACAAGATATAAAAACTTGACACATCATATTAAATGATCTAAGAATACACATCTTGCTCTGTCTAAACAAAATAACTCAAAAGAACGAGGGTATAACTTTAAATTTGAGGGACTTATAACACACTAGAAGGCTCCTCTCAAGATGCTTTGTGTGACTTCTGAAGCTTCTTGCTATCCAATCTGAGAGCGTTATCTGGGGAGGAACTGGAACTCACTAATCATGCTATCTCAAGAATAATACATAGATAGGGAAGTATAGCCTTACATTATAGATTCTGAGGAGGAATCTGGAAGTACATCTGACTTGGGCTTAAGCACGACTTTTATGAATCATGAATAGAGCACTTCAATCATCAGAACTCAAAAGCACTGATGGGATACTTTCTAGCTTACTTACAATCTGATAACTATCTGTAGAGACTATCTCAGAAAGTACTATCTGTAAAGATTTAAGCTTGACTATTTCTGATACCTTGAAAATAAGACAGAGATGGCTCGGATAGAGTAAGATGAGAATTTGTATAAGTTTCTTAAAGAACATTTCTATAGCACGATCTAAAACTTGAAAGAATAGAGACATTTCTTAAATGCCTTGTAGCCTCTCAAAGAAAAGTACAGACATTTTCATACCGTTCCGCAAGACTCTACTAGACACGGCTTCATAGACACCCTAGGACTCTTGAACTCTGTGCTCTGATACCAAGTTTGTAACGCTCCAAAATTGGGTCCCGAGATGTCACACGGTGCTTAGGATCACAAGTGACCCCAAGCTAACCCTTCTACTGGCATAACTCATAAGCAACTGAATAAAATACTTAAATCTGTATAAAATCAGTGAAAACATAAAACTTTTCTAAACTTGATCAATACAAATCTGAACTTTACAAGATTGCAACTCTGCTTTTACCAAAATAAAATAGAAACTGAATACATTAACTCTACTAACTATCTATAAAGCCTCTACTAGTACTGACTTTAGATAGCCGGATCATGACTCCCAACTATCCCAACTTAATATGAATGAAATAGGAAAATAATAAACTGCTAAAATCATCTATCTGGCTCAAACCCTTGAATTAAAAAAATTCATCACCTACAGACTGGAAGCTGTGAGCTGACTGAATCTGAATGTGCACACTAAGTCTTGTACCTACATTATGATACAATGTAGCACATAGACGTATATGTGGATCAGCACTTTGGGAATGTACTGAGTATATGAGGGTGTATGTAATTAAACAGTCAATATCATAAATCCTTATAGAAAACATACATGCTAGTATAGTTAACTCACATAGGTTCAACTAAAATCATCATAATCATGAATAAAAAGACAGGTAATGTAAATCACGTGAGTCATTGCACTTCATTCTAAATTTGCATTCTTTCTTTATTCTCAAACTTGTAAGATAGATAAAGTCTGAAAACAACATCTTTAAAAGCATACACTTAAATCTCATGAAAACTAGGGACTTCTTTGGAAACTTAAAGATTTTGACACTTAAGAGCCTTAGAAATCTTGGACTCATAGCTTTCAAAATACATATACTTGTATCTTAGATAGAGTGGGGGACTATTTTGGGAGTTTCTTCGAACCGACATAACCCATGTGAGCTACATGGAGTCCAATACCTTACCCATATTAGGGAGAGCTGTTCTATCCTTGCCATCGGATAGAACCTTAACTTTAGTGATCACTATCTTAACCCATTTGGGGTATATTAGAAACCTACGGAGGCACGTAGTTCTGGGGCATAAGACCTCGGAATCACGCCCAACTCGGTGCTAAATGCAACTCCCTTACTTAGCTCAGAACTTTAGAAAATCCACTTTAAAATATTTCAATAATATGCAATGGGAGCCAAAACACATCCACTTTATCTCAAAATCAATAATGTGGATTTCTTTCTTAACTTAAGCTCAAAACTCACTTCTTTCTTAAAATCTTGATAGACTTATTATTAAAGCTTTAAAGATCTCATAATAATGGAAATATAAACATGTTTCTTGCAATTCTTTAAAAGTCATCAACAACTCATTCTCAAAACTCATAATTTAACAATAAGGCTCAACTCATAACAATAGGTCTTGGGAATACTTGAAAATTTGAAATCAATATAGGAATTTGCAATTTATATCATGAACTCTCAATTTATCTCATAATTAAACAAGATAAGCATGCAATTCAAGACTTGAACAATTTCATAATCTCATAAGCTTGAAATATAGCAAAATAATATGAATTCATCTTGGAAATATGAAATTCTTTAAGAAAACTAAAACTTTTGGGCACAAGAACGAAAGGGTGTTCTTGTTCAAAACCCACATACCTTAAACTTAGAGCTTTTGGATGACTTCAAAAATTTCGGAAGGTTATTCACGAACTATTAGGTGTCCCTCGTAGCCCTCTTAACGGGGAATTCAAATATGCAAGAATTATTGAATTCTCACAGTTGAATCTCTAGATAATTGAGTTTTTATGTTGAAACCCTAACCTTGTGGTTGAAGGTGTGCAGAGAATTTTGAGATATTTAACTAAAGAGAAATAGAAGAAAATACGTTCTCTGAGGGTTATAAGTCATGGGAATTGCAGGAAAAGGACCAAAATACCCTTTCACAAATTTCATTAAATCCCTGAAAAAAATAGCTGATGACATTCGTGACAAGTCGTCAGACTTGTGATAAGTCGTCACGAATCGCATCACAAAAGGGTGAATTTTATGATTTTTGGCTTAAGGTTGACGATATTTTGTATTAAGCCGTCAAACTTGTGACAAGTCATCAGAAAATATCATCACAAAATGTTGGATTTTGTGACTTTCTACTTATGGTGACGATATTTTGTGACAAGCCGTCAGGCCTGTGATAAGTCGTCACAAGATGTCGTCACAAAATTTCTAGGCTGATATGCTGGAGTAAAATAGGCATAACTCTTTGCACCGATAACGAATTTTGGCAAAATTAGTATCGTTGGAAATATAATTCAAAGAGCTTTCATTTAATATATAGTAGGATACACAGTTTGTCATATACAAGGAGTTATGGTCGATTAAAATCGATTCAAGTTTTGTTGCTCACTAAAACTCGAACGATAGGAAAGCTTTCAACTTGACCTTGAGTTAGGGAATCTCTATGATCTTAATTCATGCCAAAATAGGTTACCACACTATATAATTGATTAACATACCAAATTTGCATAGGATTTATAGATTTTGGAACACCTACACGTAGAAATAACGGTTTACATTATAGCCCGAAAAGTGGGGTGTTATAGTTATCTCTACTGTATGCATATTCTTTGTATTCATATGCTACTGTATTTATATTTATATTCATTATATGATATTCATATGCTACTGTATGTTTATATGCAGAATGTGAGATATTATGTTAAGGAACTTCCTTCAGAATCATCACATATGTGTTGTTATTCCAACAGTAACATAATAGCAGATTTGAAGGAAAAACTTTCTGGTACGCATTTTCAGATGTTTAACAAGACTTGTTTTGGGGTGTCTATGCAAATATATGATTGTTTTGTTCAAGCACAACTAGTTAGGAGCTTTATGTCTTTGAAGTTGGAAGAAAGTTCAAAAGATGCTCTGGTGATATGTATAAATGGATCGACACTTCGATTTACGCTTAAGGAATTTGCAATCATAATAGGATTAAATTGTGTTACTAATGAAGATGATTTTATCATTGAAAATAAAGAGCCTAATCAGATTGTTTCCCGATATTTTGGAGGTCAAAAGACCGTTAAAAAATCAGCTTTGATTAAATATTTTGAAAATCGAGAATGGGGTGAGGGTAATGACGATGATGCTGTCAAGATTGCTATATTGTATTTCATTAATACCTTTATTTTTCTGGTAAGAAGCATTGTGTATCTGTCCCTAAGATTCACATTCATTTGGTTGAGAATGGTAAATACAAGGATTACCATGGGGTAAAAAAGCTTTTAAGGACTTAGTGAAGTCTATTTCCAAAAAGATAGATACACAGAAACAATAATATAGAATTCATGGTATGCCACTTGCTATGCAAGTTTGGCTTTATGAGTGTTGCTCTGCTATTAATCCAAAAATTGCTGTCAAACATGGTAGTAGAATTTTGAGATTACTCAATTGGGAGACCACTGATAGACGTCCTTATTTTGAGGCTTTCATTGAAAGGATGTTAGCTGATATTGACAATCCAGTAACTATGACATTATTCTTACATTATTACATTTAGAATTGAGTTATTTACATGTATTCAAAATAGTATACTAATGTATCTATTATTTGCAGGTTGTATACAGAAATATAACGGCTACTTCAAGAGAAATGGCAATTTTGACTTCTGTAGATGCAGTAGAAGATACAACCTCAAATGATGTTTCTTCTAATGATGATTTTTAAGATGCTCCACCAGCTACTGAAAAAAATAAAGGAAAGAAAAAAGTTGGTACTGCATTTTCTCCACCACATAAGAAATAGAAACAAGTGAAGTTAGTACCTTCATCTTCAAACATTCCTAGCAGATCATCCTCGAGGAATACAACAAGCCCTTCCATTTTTGTTTCAAAAGCATCGAAGATATCATTGTCTCCTGTTGCAAAATATAAGACAAAGAAAGTTGTGACTCAAAAGACTGTTCCTCGAAGGATACTTCCTAAGAAGCCGCCTATCCTAGAGAAAAGAAAATCTGTTGTCAAGCCTCCAGTTAAACCCAAACCATCCAATGTTCCTACTGATGTACCTTCCAGAAGCAAGTCGGATGAAGAATCCATTTTGGCTAAACAATTTGCCATTTTTTAGAAATCGGTAAATACAATTTTAATTTTCTTGAAATCTTTTGTATTTTTTTTCACAAGTTTCTTCTTAATTTTTTTGTTAAAAGGTGAAGGGTGAGATTGGTGATTTGTGCAAGTTGATAACTGACAACTTCAAGAGTATTATGGAAGCTATCAAATCAATCAAAAATGCTGAAAAAGTAGTTATAATACTATATACTTTCATTATTCTATATATGTAAATCTAGTGCATACACTAATAGTATAACAAATTTCATTTATAGGGTCCTAATGTTGAAGCTGCAGCTGATATACCTACTGTTCCCCAATTTTCACCCTAAAATATTAATGCTGCTCATTTCAGTGTTCCAAATCAGTCTAATACATCTACAGTTGAGCTACAACGGGTATCAAATTAATAAATTTAATAATTTGTATATATATGCAATGTATTAATTTTTTTCAAGTACGTTTGCATTTATGTTTTCTTACAATATAGAAGTATATGAACAATATATTAGTCCATCATATTTATCCAACTTTTATAGGGTCACAATATTGAAGCTGTGGAAGATATACCTATTGTTTCTCAATCGTCATCTCAACATATTGGCACTGACAGTTCTAGTACTCCAAAGCAGGGTGATACTTGTAGCGTTGAGCTACAACAGGTAGCAATGTATAACTGTATTTTAAATTGTATAACTGTATATCTTTGATATGCATTAATATTTATGTATTTACGTATCTAAGGAAATATGTGACGCATATATTAGTCCATCATATTTTATTGTTGAGCCGGATGATGACATACAATTTAATGAGGTACCACAGAAAAAAAAGATATATTTATATTTGTGCATAACTTTTATAGACAAACTGTGTTTGTATTTTTATTTGACATGGTGTATTTAGTATTTTTAGATACTTGAAGAAAATCCACATCAAATGCATACAAGTGATTGAGGATGATGGTGTTGCTACATTGGGGCCGGAGACTGAATCACAATATGAGATCCCTGATAAGCTCCTTCCAAGCTTAAACTTGGTGAAAAGTATCATCATACATCCAACTAGATGTATAAATGATACAACACCTGCACCAAAACAAAGGAACAGAAAAATTAGTCGCTGAAACTTTTCTCCTTTTACAACAAAGTTTGGATCATCATCTAGTACTCTATTATATTTGTCTCACTGTATTTGTATTGATTATTCATCACACTATAAATATATCTTAAATAATTATGCATACAACTTTCAGGTACTTCTGCGAGTGCATCATGTGATTCACCCATATTGAACAAAAAACATCTATTTACACCTTTTATTGACTGTTCATATGATTCGTCTATTGAGAACAAGTATTTGAAATGGATTAAAGAAGGGCTTCTTACTACACATAAGTGAAAGTACGTTACTTTTACTATGTTTCAACTGATTAGCTTTTTATCATATTGAATCCGTTTCACAATACTTATGGCAGGAAGAACAATAAAGACCATTTCAGGAAGCATAAATCAGACATTTTGATTCTGTTGCAATTTGGTGTAGAAGTTGTCAATGATAAGAATTGGTTCTACAAACTATCTTTTTCAGGGTAATTATTGAATAATGTGGTACATAGTACATTGACTTTATTTTATTATGTATTCGATTTTATGTATTGACATACAATTTAATGTTTACAGCACATTAATGTCATATTCTATTACTAGCACAAGAAAGACAAGTACAGTCCTCCAAGTAACTACACTTACACAACTGCTGATTGTGTATTCAAGATTAAAGTAGCAGAATTATGGGAAAAGTATGTGGACCCATAAAGTTGTACATCTTCTGTG
Source organism: Capsicum annuum (assembly GCF_002878395.1). Taxonomy (NCBI): domain Eukaryota; kingdom Viridiplantae; phylum Streptophyta; class Magnoliopsida; order Solanales; family Solanaceae; genus Capsicum; species Capsicum annuum. The sequence continues at coordinate 113,643,313 of NC_061115.1, read as the reverse complement.
CGTGAAGAATATGTTGTATGTGAATACATAAATGAATATAGGTTGATGGCTGGTGTCCTATGGCATACAGTAGATCATGTTCTAATTTCTTTGCATGTGAAAGAACAACTTCACTGGGTACTTGTTGTAGTGTCGTTCTTAGATCGGAGTTTATATATTTACGACTCGTACAACTCTACAATCCATGATGTGTATGTCAAAACAGTGGTCCAAAAGTTTGCAGAGGTTATACCTTCTTCCCTTTTGAACGTCGACTTCTATAAGAAGAAAATAGACATTGATTGGCAGTGTCACCCCAAGTACAGAAATAAAGATGAAACTGAGCCATTTAAGGTGATTTTTGTCAATGATATACCTCAACAAAGATCTGACAGCATGTATGTATATAATGCATCAATATTTTACTTGTAGTGCTTATGCTGGTAAATATAGTAACATATTTTTGTATTTATGTTTTTAGGGATGTGGTATTTATGTTGCTGCTTATGCGGAGTTTCTCACTGGTGGTCAAGGTGTGCCAAATCAGGAATTTGATATTGTGCTACTCCACACCTAATATGCTGCTTTGCTTTGGGATTATGATAGGAAAAAAAAAGTGGCGCTACAAGTGACGATGAGGCACCTGCAAAGATGCATAGATACTTCACTGATTGGGACAGTAGCAAGGATGTTACTATATTGTAATGCTAGTTTATGTTCTAGAAAGTTTCTGGGATTATGTAGTTTTTATAAACACAGCAATAGTGTATGTGTTTTATGTGATACTAGTCTCCTTTCTTTTGAACTATACTCTATGTTTATGTTTTGAATACACTTTATCTTTTGTGGTTTTGGATGAATAAATCAGTGTATGCGGTTTATATGATAGTAATTTCATTATATTTATGTTTTGAATACACTTTATTTTTTGTGGTTTTGGATGAACAAATTAGTGTATGCAATTTATATGATAGCAATTTCATTGTGTTTGAACCGTAGTGTATGTGGTTCTATTTCGATATATAACATTTTATTTGCATTTGTTTTTCCCTCGATCTTTCGTGTGTATTAAATAGTCTCAATGTAAAGGTATTGATATGAGTTTCGTACATGATTTACAATGTCAATTGACATGTATTCTATCTCAACATAATAGGATTACATTTTTATGCACAAGTATTTAACAAATGAAAAATCATATGTATTTGATAGTGTCATTCTACTGAAAATATATGTCAATACATTTGTGTATTGCTAATTACCTGATATATGAAAACACATAGAATATCAACTATAAAGATCAACAGTTATCACTACATTCATGAATACAAATAGCTATATTCAGCAAATTCATTATGATCATTAAATTTGTTCAAACAAGAATATAGTAAAAAACACTTAGATTGCAGTAACTAAAGCAGATTTTTAATACAGCAACAACTAAAGCAGTTTTTAAACTGTGTTCCAAATTGATTGTATAAAAAAAATTAACTAGCTATTTATTACAGTAGCTTTTAGCTAATCCCAACTTCAATGTATCTCCTCATGTGGTGCATTACCACATAAACGCCTGTTATGACCACGAAATCCACATGTGCTACAGATTTTTTTCTTCTTTTTATACAGCTCAGTGAATGACTTTTTTCGTTTTTTCTTTGGTCTTCCAGGAGGACTTTTAAACTTAAGTGGTAGTACCACTTCTTTTGTAACTTCTTCAGGTATCTGTCAGTCAATCACATCTGGAAAAGGATACACTAGAATCTCATATGTTTTCAACACAATTTCTGGCTTGTAATAATCTGAGCAATATGGACCTGCTTTGAATTTCTTCTTTTTTAAAATAGCCAAAGCATCCGGGCATGGTATTTCATCATATTGAAACTGTCTACAACTGCATTTTTTGTTTTCAAGGCAAACAATAAAGGATTTTCCTTTGTCATTTACTGCATATAAGTAGTCTGTTGACGGTGTAACCTGCAATGAATACATAAAGACAACACAAATCTAAATCTAGAATACTATATATTAAATACATATGTATCCTAACATACTGTTATACATGCTGATAGGGTATCATTCATTGTAAGAATCTCCTGAAATTTCATGCTAAGTGTTGTGGATGTGAAGGAAGTATTTTGCCTATTAGTGCAATTCCATCGTCCAAACATCTTTCTCACTTCTTCAAAAAAATTATAAATTGGCTTCTCTCTTGCTATTACCAGTGCTGAATTAATAGACTCAATATTTGATGTTATTGTCCATCCTCTGTGAACAGGTGCATACACCCTTGACCACTTGTCATATCCTGCCAACTCCAAATATTCCTTAACTCTCACATCTACATTTTGAACTATTTCCATCAAGCTGTTAAAATCAGATTGTCTGTATGCTTTAGCCATGGTATAGTACACCTTGCTTAACTGGTCATGTGACTTCCTGTATCTTTTGTGTACATTTTACCATAAGTTCCATATGCATGCATAATGTGTTACATCAGGGTACACTTTGTAAACAGCTTTTATGATACTCTCATTTCTATATATAAAAAAAAACAATGCACATCTCTGGTCTTTGACCATAAGCTTCCTTAAATTGCTCAAAAAACTAAGTCCATGAAGCATCATTTTCTGAATCAACCACTCCATATGCTAATGGTAATATGTTACCTGTACAAAAATATAAATACAAATACATGATAGATGTCAAAATAATCTCTAAGTTTTTATTTAAATAATGTAGTGTACTTACCTGCACCATCTAAAATACTAGCACAGACAAATGTCCCTATGTATGTTGATTTGAGCTGGCTTCCATAAACTACAATGATTGGTCTAAAATGCTCAAATCCCTTGATAAAAGCATAAAGAGATATAAACAGATACAAAAATCAATTTTCAGGCGTTTTATTCATTCGTATATGTGATCCAGGGTAAGTTTTTTCCATGATGTATAAGTATGCAGGTAACTTCTGGTAAGATCGAGCCGGTTTCCCCATTATAGAATCTACTGCCTTCTCTTTAGCACGCCAAGCCACCATGTATGTCACATCCAGTCCAATGTCTTTCTTTATATCATCTCTAATATCAGTTGGTGTATATTTTCTCTTTAAATTGACTATTTTGATTTAATAATCCCTGCTATCAATTTGCTAGTAGCATAAGAGTCTTTGTAGATCTTATCCTTCAGTGAATATGTATGTTCGCTTACAAAAGTCCGAACTACAAACTGCTTAGAATCATTCATGCTTGACGACTTGAAAAACCACTTGCATTCTTTAGATTTACATTTAAGTCAATAGCTGCATACTACATATATAGTGAATGCACAAGCCATTACAAAATTGTATACATTATGATAGTAATAACATTCAGTGAAATCAAATGTATAAAGAATAAACATACCTGCTAGCATTAGACCTAGGTACTTTGGTAGTAAATCGGTGATTAATCGAATAGTTATGCATTACAGCCTGAAGTGTAGCCTTGTCTTTGTATTTCTGGCCAACAACTATTTTTTTATTAGTATCAAAAATAAAATTTTGCAATGTTATTGGCTTGCCATAGTTTGTCATCATCATTTGAAGTGGATTAATTGAAGCGTTGTATCAAGTTCACAATCATTTGCAAACATAAGTTCATTTCCAATAAGATTTTCTGCTGATACATCCTTGCTGATTTCATTATCAGAAAAATTAACACACAGAGGATACTTGGCAAACACATTGTTTAATTTCTTCAATTGAACATACACCTTGACTCCCATGTCGTTGTGTATCTCCATTGGTTTATTGGCACCCTCAACACTGTATTTAATCTTCACAATTTTCACTCTCAAGTCTATCATCAGCTGGCTACCAATAAACTCAACCAAGTCTCTGTGAGAGGCATATTCATTTAAGACTATTCCTTCAGTCTCATAACAATTGTATTTATTGTCTTCAGTCCACTTTCCCTAATGCCAAATCATGATCATTATGCTTGTCATTTTGTTTCTGTTAACGTTGATGCAACTGTTAAAAATCAGAAATACAGTAGCACAAAGTGAATACAGTAGTATATTACAAAGTTAATTCGATAATTCAAACATACAAAGTTAATACAGTCATTGAAATTAAAGTATCGATCAATTGAAAACTCTACAAGCAGTACAAACAATTATACACAAAACTACAATTCACTGAATCATATCATTTAACCTAGTGTATTTGTATCAAGGTCAAGGAACGGATTAAGAACTACATTACGACATGCCATATTTGATTCCAAGGATGAATCAAAATTTTCAATATTTTGATGATTTTAAATTATTCTGTATTTATTTCAAGCTCGTATAACAGTGAATAAAACTACATTACAACATTTTGTATTTGCTTCAAAGGACGATCAACCAAAATTTTGAGGATTTTGATGATTTTGAATTCTTTAGTATTTGTTTCAAACTCGAAGTACAGAACAATGAAAAAAACATTACGACATACAATACTTGTTCTGAAGAAGGATGAATCAAAATTTTGAAAATTTTGATGATTTTGAATTTCTCAGTATTTGTTTCAAACTTAAAGTACAAAACAGTGAAAAAACTACATTACGACATACAATATTTGTTCCGAAGAAGAAGGATCAATCAAAATTTTGGGAATTTTGAATTTCTCAATATTTGTTTCAAACTCAAAGTACAAAACAATGAAAAATCTACATTACGACATACATTGTTTTGAAGAAGAAGGATCAATCAAAATTTTGGGGATTTTGATGATTTTGAATTCTTCAGTATTTGTTTCAAATTGAAAAAACAGAGAAGAAAATACATTATGACATACCTGTATACGTTCCGAAGAAGGATCAATCAATTTTTTTTGAAATTTTGCGTTTTGTTTAGGTATGAATTTAGCTCTATTTGTTCATAAAAACGGAGAATTGCATTTGAGAGAATCGTGTTTAGCTCTATTTGTTGATAAAAATGTAGAATTATCTTTGAGAGAATCGTGTTTAATTAGACAAGAGATAGTCATTTAACAGAAAAAGCGTGATTGAATTTTTTTTTCTTGTTTAAAAGATTTATTTCCATTTTTGGCGCAACTGTATTCATATTTTATATGAATACATAGTATCGGTAAAACTGAATACAGCGGGTATAAATCGAATACAACGGCTATAAATGATAATTATGTAAAATGTAGCTAGAGAAGGTGGGTTTTATAGCAAAATGCTGCTATTTTTGAAAGTTTCCCTTTTTTTTTTTTACTATATTAGAAGAGTGAGCTTAAATATATATTGATATCAACAGTTAAATGTCAATAAATTCAAATATAAGAATAATTTTGAGATTTTAATGCTCTTGCAAGATTAACTTGCTTAAAAAGTCTTATCCTCGCCGCTTTATAATTTGAACCTTACATCTCCCAGAAAATTTTGCTCCTTGAAATGTGTCCTTTTGTTTCTCTAAATGTAGGGCCTACTCGCCCAATCATTTTATACTCCTCTTCTATGCATTTTTTCTGAATTGTCTTCATGTCTTTTGGATTTCAGAGCTTAAGTGAAAGTTCTAGTTTAATTAGCTATTAATTTTTAGTTTTTTATAGAAAATATAATTTAAAATAAAATAATTTTCAGGGGGGCTTTTGATGCATTGGACAAAAATGATAATTTCTAAATAAAATTTAAGAGTAACTTTTATTCTAGATTGGATCTTAGATATTAGATAATTTTGATATTGTTTTATCCCTCATGCATACTAAAATGATAGAATTACTACTCGACATAAAAAAATGAGATAAAATAATCTCATCAAATATCTTGATTCATATAATATCCTTACTCATGCTACTCGCATGCCAAAGCCAAACGCCCCTTAGGAGTTGAAATTATTTACAGTTGAAAGCATACTTCTATCTATGTACCAAAAAATTACATTAATAAAAAGGAGCAAGAAAATGAGTCTCAAATCAAACACCACATATATAATTAGCAAAGTAAAAACAATTAAAACTAAAGATACAGATTAATATTGCACTCTTAAAACAATTCTGCAAATTTAATAGAAAATGCTTAATTGTTCACCCGTGCTAGCATGGGCAATGATATCTAGTATATATTATAGATAGAAATGACAGGAGAAAGAACCAAACTCCAACCGAAATCATAGCAACTACGGAAGTTATTCCTTCCATCTACTGATGTTTGTTCTCTCAACAGAGTGATTGATTTTGAAAATGAAATTTATTATGATTTTAATTCGACCTCTCTGATAAACTGACTTATTGCACTGATCACAGGGAGAGGATTCTCTATATGTGCAGCATGACCAGAATATGGAATTTCAACTATTTCTGGAATTATCATAGTCTCTGTGCTCTGGCACATTGTGTCATACATCTTTTGAGAAATGTTCTTAAATTTAACATCTTTCTCTCCAACGATGAATTGAAGAGGTACTCTGCACCTCTTCAGATCTTCCCATAATGGCCTGTCATACATGAAGAGGACAATTAGAACGGGGGACTTGGAAAAGGAAAAAATTAGAAGGAACATGCATCTACATGTTTTGGAATTTAAGTGTATCAGTTGGAAGATATACTAGGTTACTGAGATACACATATTGACTAGCTAAAGGATCACATCATACCATGCCGTCCAACTAGAGAGCTACTAGGCAATATGGGTATCGTTGGCTTTCTTTTAACGCGCCGATTCTATATTTGTATGTTTTAGTTGGTTTTGAGGTTATTCGAGGCGAAGGCTCCGTGATTGGAGGCTTGGGACTGGGATTTCATTGTTCGAGGTGGGTTATGGCTTAACTTTCTTCAGAATGGGTTGGGTAGTTAATATCAAATATAAAAGCATGCTATGAGTATGGAAATGAATCATGGAAATAGTTTTATTACTGTTGTGTGCCCGTGTGGGGGCTTATGTTGTTGTTATTGGTGGTTTAAGACTAATTGTTATGTGTGGCTCGTATGAGGTCTTATCTGATATTGTTGTCTTTGTGTATATATTTGGTTGTTTGCTTCCTAGTAGAAATGCCTAAGTTGGGGTTTATGTGGTATCAACGATATATTACTTGCATATTTCACTCTAATGGTACATGACTTATATTGGATCATGGATAGTAGACCTATTGAGTGGATTTTTAGCTCACATGCATGTATATTGGTTGGATTTGAGATTCTCATTCTGGTTTAGTTGTGAGCATTACATCCTCATATCATACATACATTCATGAGACATTGTATCATTGTGGAAATATTGATTTTTGATAGAAAATGTGACACCTTCATAAAACCCCTTCTACCGTAGCCCATGAGTCGAAGAAGAGATATGGATATTGAGATTGGATTGAGTATTAAGATTGTACATGGGTTGTGAACCCCTCATGGGTCCTACCTGGGAGCAATGCTCAATAGGTGTATAGAGGTAATGTGATAACCTTGGACATATCACATCATCCTCATTGCATTTCATACATTATGTACATGGGTTGTGAACCCCTCATGGGTCCTACCTGGGAGCAATGCTCAATAGGTGTATACAGAGGTAATGTGATAACCTTGGACATATCACATCATCCTCATTGCATTTCATACATTATTTACATGGGTTGTGAACCCCTCATGGGTCCTACTTGGGAGCAATGCTCAATAGGTGTATACAGAGGTTATGTGATAACTTTGGACATATCACATCATCCTCATTGCATTTCATACATTATGCATCTTCACTGTTGTGCTTTCGTGTTTGATTTGATGTACATCTATTTTGTATTCTTTTTGTTTTTGAATCTGGTTTATGTGATGTATTTATAACTGTTAGTGGAGACTGTGTGAGCTACCGTTTGGGACATTTTCTGATTGCAGGTGACATGCTCATAGTGTGTATTTTATATACCTTTTTTCTACTTTACTCAGTCGGCCTATGATACCTACTGAGTATAAGTGGACCGTACTCAGCCCTACTGTGCCCTTTCGGTTCAGATTCAGGTTCGAGTGCGCTGCGCGACAGCTGAGTTCGAGCGATAATTTGATACATTCGAGGTAAGGGCCACTCTATGCTTCCAGAGTCGACCTCCGACCTCATCCTATCTAGTTTATGTCTTGTCTTGTATTCAGAGACAGATTGCGGTTCCTTTTGGATTATCAAATGTATTTTCAGACTTCGAGTTGTATGATTGTTCTTACACTGTGGCACCGGGTTTTGGGATGGTTATGGTATTGTTTTGATATTCAAATTTCCACTACTATCGTGTATGTATGGTTCGACTTCACTCTAGAAGTCTAGCCTTGGAATTTTGGTGTTTTCTTATTTCATATCAGTTTGGGTGATTGGCTTACTTGTCAAGGCTTAGCCGCTATAAGTGTCATGACCTTTAGTTTTGGGTCGTGACACCAATCCCTCACAGCTTCCATCTTCTGCAGATAAATTGACCTTTAGTTTTGGGTCGTGACACCAATCCCTCACAGCTTCCATCTTCTGCAGATAAATTGAGACCCCTTATTCAGTCTTGAAATGTCCCAGATACTCAATCTTGAAAAACAAAAAGAACATTTACTTCCCTTAGCAAATAGGTGTTGTTTAAGCATCTCTTGAAACACAACCTTCAAATGGTGTAGATGATCTTTCTAGCAGCTACTATAGATTAGAATATTATCAAAGTAAAAGCCAGCACAAACTTCCTCAAAAATGCACGAAACACTGATTAATCAACCTTTGGAATGTGGCAGGGGCATTAGATAAACCAAATGGCATGACATATTATTCAAAGTGGCCAAAATGGGCCCTAAAAGCAGTTTTGGGAATATCCTCAATGGCCATCCTCAATTGATGGTGCTAGAATATGAATAGAAATAGGACTAATATATAAAAATCCTACTTGGAAAAGAATTATACTAGTGTCTATAAATAGGATCTTGATGTAATTAGGTAAACACACAATTCGATAATACTTTTTCCTCTATTATTTCTCAAATGGTAGAAATTTCAAAAAAAAAACACTAAGTCACCGTGAGTCAATTTTCGGTGACTGATTTGTGTCATTATCTGTTTTCTGGGTTGTGTGCCAAATACACCACCCCCAAGAGGATAGGAAAGTTCAAGTGCCAAAAAAACCCAACCAAAGTCGCCGAAAAAATACAGTCCACGCGCCGCCACGCGCTTGCCGAAAATTTGTAATTCCGATGAGATCTGTACCACGCATCGGCGTGTGAGACTTCTCTGGTCCACTTTTTTCAGTTGTTCCTTTATTGTTGGGTCGCCCAGATAATCTGACTCCGACCAGTTACTTTTTTTGCAATTCCGTCAAGTTTTTCCAGATTTCGATCACCGAAACCCTAATTTCGGCGACTTTATATTTTCTCGACAAATTTTCAGAGATTCAGATTTTGTTTCTTGGTATTTTCAAGTTAAAATTCCCAAGATATCTTTTGAATATGATATTTTTGGCTCCAAAAATATTGGAATTGGAAGTTCAAGTCCTATGATTACTTCCGGACCATTCATGGGAAGTTTAAATTATTTAGCCTAGGCTTCCTCGGTTGAGTTGTGGTGCAAAGGTCAAGGCGTCTACGATCACTTAAAGAACAAGGCTAGAGTGGTAGATGAAAAGGCAAAATCTAGTGCGGAAGATGCGAAAGCCAAAGAACAATGGGAGAAAGTTGACGCTTAATTATAGTCTCTTATGGCGATCTATTGATTCCAAGTTGATGCCCTTGTTTCGTCCATTCCAGACATGTTATCTAGTTTGGAAAAAGGCTTGTGCTTTATACACTAATGACACATCTCGTTTTTATGATGTGATATCTTGAATGACCAACTTGAAGAAATAGGAATCCGATATGTCTACTTCCTTGGGACAAGTACAAGCAGTCATGGAAGAATTTGATGCATTGATGCCCGTTACTGTAGATGTGGAAAAACAACAAGAGCACAGACAGATATTGTTTTTAGTTCTTACACTTACTGGACTTTCTACTGACCATGATTCAGTACGTGATCAGATTTTAGCTAGTCCTACGGTTCCTACAATTGATGAGCTATTCTCTCGTCTGCTACATCTTGTCGCGCCTCCCAGTCACAAAATAATTTCATCACCCATCGTTGACTCCTCTATTCTTGCACCTCAAACCATAGAAAAATAAATATATCAGCCTATGGAGAATCGACAAGGAAGAGGTCGTTATGAAAAATCTCGATCAAAGTGCAGTTATTGTCATAAAGTGGGACACACTCAGGATATGTCATATTTTGCATGGTCCACCACCCAGTTATGATCCTATTGTTGTAAGGAATATAATGAGTTCCTTCAAAACTGAGCAAGTAAGCAAACATCTCCATCGCCTAATCGACCATCCAATAATGCTCATATTGCCCAGACAGAATATGATGAGTTCCTTCAGTATCGAACAAGCAGACATCTCCACAAGTAGCCTCAGTTGCCTAGCTTGATACTTCTGTTGTTCGTAATCCTTTTGCTTGTGTTTCATAGTCTAGTACTTTTGGACTCAGGTGCTTCTAATCATATTTCTAGTAACAAATCACATCTGTCTGATATTGTTTAATCACAATCTTTTCCTGCTATTACTTTAGCCAATGGGATCCGAACAAAACCAAACGGAGTTGGACAAGCCAAATCCCTATCTTCTGTCACTCTAGACTTTGTTCTTTATGTCCCTGGTTGTCCTTTTAATCGTGCATTTGTTAGTCATTTGAAACGTGCCCTTCATTGTAGCATAACTTTTTTTGATAATTCTTTTCTAATGTAGGACCGCGGTACGGGACAGACGATTAGCACGGGGCATGAATCACAGAGCACTTACTATCTTACCTCTTCAAATTCCTTCACAACATGCTCCATTACAGACCCTCCAGACCTAATTCACAAACGTTTAGGACATCCAAGTCTATCCAAGCTACAAAAGATGGTGCCTAGTTTGTCTAGTTTATCCACATTAGATTGTGAGTCATGTCAACTTGGGAAACACACCCGTGCTACTTTTTCATGTAGTATTGAGAGTTGTTCAAAGTCTATTTTCTCATTAGTTCATTCTGATGTTTGGGGTCCTATTAGAGTCAGTTCACCCTTAGGTTTTCGTTATTTTGTTAGTTCCATTTATGATTTTTCAAGATGTACTTAGGTTTTCTTAATGAAAAATATCTATATTCAAAAGTTTTTGTCCTGAAATACAAACTTAATTTGGTGTTTATATTCATACTTTTCGTAGTGATATACCTTAGAATACTTATCTTCTCAATTTCAGGAGTTTATTAGTCATCAAGGAATCAAGGAATAATTCACCAGACAAGTGTACACCTCTCAGCAGAACGGTATAGCAGAAAGAAAAAATAGACATCTTCTTAAGACTGCTCGCACTCTTCTCATTAAATCCTTTTCGCTGCATTTTTGGGGTGATGCAGTCCTCGCATCTTAATATCTAATTAATAAAAAGACATCATCTTCCATTCAGAATCAGGTTCCCCATTCTATATTGTTTCCACAGTCACATTTATACCCTATCCCCCCTCGTGTCTTTGGGAGCACATGCTTTGTTCATAACTTAGCCCCTGAAAAAGATAAATTAGCCCATCGTGCTCTCAAGTGTGTCTTCCTTGGTTACTCTCGAGTTCAAAAAGGGTATCGTTATTAGTTCACCGAATTTTCATCCTTACTTTATGTCTACCGATGTCACCTTTTTTGAATCTCGACCTTACTATACATCTTCTGATCATCCTGATATCTCTGAGATTTTACCCGTATCTCCAGACTTACCTGAACCAACCTTTGAAGTATCAATGGTTACTTCTACATCTCCAGTTGTAGTGCCACTTCTAACTTATCATCGTCGTCCACGTCCACCATCAGTCCCAAGAGATTCATGTCATGCGTCGGACGCTGCTCCTACTGCGGACTTGCCTTCTCCTAGCCAATCAGTTGCACTACAAAAAGGTATGCGTTCCACTCGTAATGCTAACCCACATTATATGTTCTTGAGTTATCATCGTTTATCACCACCCCATTATGTTTTTGTATCATCTTTCCTCTATTTCTCATTCAGGATGGAAACAGGTTGTGATAGATGAGATGTTTTCTTTACACGTGAGTGGTACTTGGGAGTTTGTTTCCCTGCAGGTAAATCTATTGTTGGTTGTCGTTGGGTTTATGCAGTCAAAGTTGGTCCAGACGATAAAGTTGATCGGCTTAAGGCTCGTCTTGTTGCCAAAGGATGCACGCAAATATTTGGGCTTGATTATAGTGACACTTTCTCTCCCGTGGCTAAAATAGCAATTGTCCATCTTTTCCTACCCATTGTGGTCGTTTGTCATTGGCCTCTTTATCAGTTGGATATTAAGAATGCTTTTCTGCATGGTGATCTAGAGGAAGAAGTCTATATAGAGCAACCGCCTGGTTTTGTTGCTTGGGGGAGTCAAGTAGTCTTGTATGTCGATTGCGCAGGTCACTCTATGATCTGAAACAGTCCCCTCGAGCTTGGTTTGAAAAGTTTAGCACAATAATACAGCAGTTTGGCATGAATCGTAGTGGAGCTAATCACTCAGTGTTTTATCGACATTCTCAACCAAATCTGTATATTTATTTGGTGGTTAATGTTGATGATATCGTTATCACTAGCAACGATGAAGATCGTATCACTAAATTGAAGTAACATCTCTTTTAGCATTTCCAAACTAAAGACCTCGGCAGACTAAAACATTTTCTAGGTATTGAGGTTGCTCAGTCCAGATCAGGTATTGTTATTTCTTAACGCAAGTATGCCTTAGACATTCTTAAGGAGAGAGGAATGATGGGATGTAGACCCATTGACACTCCTATGGATCTAAATGTTAAACTTCTGCCAGGATAGGGGGAGCCACTCAGTGATCCTGAAAGGTATAAACAGTTGGTTAGAAAATTGAATTATCTCACCGTGATTAGACCTGACATATCATTTTCTATGAGTGTTGTAAGTCAGTTTATGACTTCCCCTTGATAGTCATTGGGGTACAGTTGTTCGTATTCTGCGATATATAAAGGTAGCTCCAGGTAAAGGACTACTTTTAGAGGATTGAGGTCACGAACATATCATTGGATACACAGATGCTAATTGGGCAGTATCACCCTCTGATAGACGTTCTACCTCTGGATATTATGTTTTAGTAGGAGGTAATTTGGTGTCTTGGAAACGTACGAAACATAGTATGGTTGCTCGGTCTAGTGTGGAAGCAAAATATCGAGCAATGATTGTAGCAACTTCTGAGCTAATTTGGATCAAACAGTTGCTGACAGAGCTAAAATTTGGAGAAATCGATAAGATGAAACTCGTGTGTGATAATCAAGCAACCCTTCATATCGCATCAAATCCAGTGTTTCATGAGAGGACTAAACACATAAAGATTAATTGCCACTTTGTCAGAGGAAAAATACTCTCAGGAGATATTGTTACAAAATTTGTGAAGTCAAGTGATCAACTCGCAGATATCTTCATCAAGTCTCTCACCGGTCCTCGTATTAATTACATTTGTAACAAGTTAGTTACTTATGATTTGTATGCACTAACTTGAGGGGGAGTGTTAGAATATGAACAGAAATAGGAATAGTATATAAAATTCTACTTGGAAAAGGATTGTACTATAGTGTCAATAAATAGGGTCTTGATGTAATTATGTAAACACACAATTCAATAATATTTTTCCTCTATTATTTCTCACACAGATGGTATCCAGACCTAAGATCTATTTTGGAAAAAATCTTAGATCCTCTTAATTTGTCCAACAAATCTTCTACAATGGAGATGGAAAATTTGTTCTTCACGGTGGCTTTATTCAAATCCCTATAGTCAACACATAGTTTCCAAGTCCCATCTTTCTTCCCTACCAAGACTACAGGAGCAGCAAAGAGATTGCTACTTGGTTGAATAATGCCTTATTCTAACATTTGCTTCACCAATGACTCAATGATATCCTTCTTAACAGAGGGATATCTATAGGGTCTTGTTGATTGGCTTGATTGGCTCAGTGTCCTGTGCAGTACCACTCTATGATCAAACACCCCTAGATGGTAGCTGTTATGTAGGCTCCTCAAACAAGGTTTTGAACTTCAACAATAGACCAGCTAAACTAGGGTTGTGCTCAGTTTCCCCTTAGCTTCCAAAGCATACAGCTGTACCTTATTACACATGGAGGGGAATGGGGATTAACTGAATCATGCAGAGTTCTGAATGGTTACCTGAAATTCTTGCCAAATTGCTACCTCCGGCCGGAGCTCAGTATTTGTGTGCTAGCTCCTCTCAACACGTCTCTTCCCCATGTATACAAATTCCATTGTCAACTCCCTAAAGTTAATTTTTACGTCTCCCAAAGTGAGAAGCCACTGCACCCCTAAGACCATATCCTAGAGGTAATAATAAGTCAGCAGAGAATTCTGTTCCTTCTAGAAACCAAGAAATTTTGCACATCTTGTCCACGCACATAATGCCATTAGCTACAGCTACTGCTTGAGGTCTAGTCTGAGTAATAGAACACCCCAATTGTTCTACCACAATGGGATCAAATGAAATTGTAGGAGCTTCCAGTGCCCACTAGAATATGTAATGGTTTCTTTGCAAGATAACCAATCACCTTCAGTGTCCTGTAACCCAAAGACCCATTGAGAGCATGAAATGAAATCTTCGTTTGTTCATTTGCTTACTAACCTTAAAGATCCTGACTTGCCATCTCTTCTGGTGGCTCTTCCAGTTGTAACTACTGTTCTCCCATCTGCTGCTCCTCAATTTCCAATATATACAGTTGCCTATGCCTTTTGCAGTTATGCCCAAGCACAAGCTTTTTGCTCTCCTCATTCATTTCTTTTGGATTCAACCTCCTTCTACTGAACCTCTTTTGAATTGAAGATTTCCCATTGGTGGCAGTTGGTAGAATTGGTTTTGTTTTGACCCTTCTGCTCCATGAATCTTCTTAATGGAATAGTAGGAGTCTGTCTAATGGCATGGAGATAAGCCTCCTGCATCCTAGCAGCTTTAAACACCAGTGATAGAGTTGTGATTGAAAATCTTTAGTGCAATATTCAACTCTAGTCTTAACCCACCAATGAAATAGCTTATGCATTTTCTTAAGAGAGATTCACACTAGTCAAGTTTCTTTCAAAGAATGCCTGGTACTCCCCCTTCACACTTCCTAGCTGTTTCATCTTCTTAAATCTCTTCCATGGGATCATGAAAGTCATTCCCAAACCTCTCTACTAGGGTCTAGGGCTATCACATATTCATTCCATGTGGCTGGATGAAAGTATTGCCGATATCTCATGAAGGATAAGTGCCATTGAATGGCCTCCCCCCACTGATTGCAATGCAGCTACTCCAATTTTCTCTTCATTTCGTACATTTTCCATCAAAAAGAACTGGTCAATCTTGAATAACAAAGATTTTAAATCCTCAGAGGTAAACCTCAAGAGCTCCATCCTAGACCATCTGGAAAAAACAGAATTGTGGTGGTTAGTAAAACTTGCAGGACTTCTGCTTCTACCCCTCTGTAGTCTTTCCCCAGAACCCCCCTCCTGCCGAGGGTTCATCTTACTGCTCAACTGGAGTTTTATCCCTTCAAGGACCATGCGCAGCTGAGATCTGATCACGCAAGTCAATTACCGTTTGATCCAACCTTTTCGGATTAGAAACCTCTCATGCTAAAGTTCTCATTTCAGCAATCACCTTCTGCATCAATTGTTGCAATTCCCCCATTTCTACTGGGGAATTCTCCATGGATGTTTCACCGACTGTCTTAATTCCTTTTTCCAACAACGCCAAGGATTCACTTGCCTCTGATACCAATGTTAACAGATTTCCAGGGATCAAGAAATCCGAGAAAATCTAAAGCTAGGCCAGGAGCCCTTCGGAGGGAGCTTGAGAATGAAGCTTAAAAATGGGGATGAAAAAGAGAGGGAAAAATAAGAAGATAGGACAGAGACACGGGTAATACTTTCTTATTGATTCCCAAAATGAACATATACAGGATTTATATCAATTGCACGTTCACAATTTCAGTTGCTCGTCTAGCTAACTATAACCGACTAACAGTGACTAACTGTGAGCCTAACATTCATAACTAACTTTGCTGATATGGACTTGATCTCTCAATTACCTGTATCACTTTCCAGCAAATATAAGATATCTATTTTTCATTCTTCTCTTTCTTATTTTCTTTTCTTTTTCCCTTTATCATTCCCTTTTTTCTTTCTTTAAAAAACTCAAATAATTTATGTCTGAATTTGCATGAAAGTTAGGAAGGGGAAAAAAAAAGAGAATTTACACCACAAATTGGAAAAGGCAAAAGATGTTTCATCAACTTACGGCTGTCTCCCAACACTCAGATCTGATAATACTCTCGCAAGATTTTTCAGATCACAATGCTGCAATCGGCTTGCAAGTATTTTATTGAAATGTGGATGAGTTCTTAAACTGCACGATGTAAACATACTTAACATGTTAGCAATTGGTATGGCACAAATATCTCATGTAGCACAAAGCAAGAGTAGATGGCAAAATCCTATAGAGAGGATCTCATCAATACCTATTCCAGAGATCTCCAGAATACCAAGCATCTAAAAAGGGCTCTAAGCCAGAAGAAGCAAGAGAGCAGGCAGCAAAATCATCCTTGGCCCTACGTACTTTTCTTGCTGCTTCATCTATCAATCCAGGACTTCCAGATATTATAACAGCTCCAGAAACCTTCCATCAAAGATATTGAACAATCATATCAACGGAGAAATTTTCTGCAAAATACCATAGAAAATATTCATTTAGTATACCTTGTCATTGTATCTTAGAGCCATGTAGAGTGAAATCCTTGCTCCCATAGAATAACCAACAAGAACAACTTTTCGACATTGTAGGCTGTCAAACAACTGCTGTAATATTTTTGCAAAGGCCATAATTGACAACCCTGGTTCCTCTAAACCATAATCCTGGCCTAGCAAATTTGATCTACCATGTCCAGGTAGGTCCACTGCAATGCATCTAGCTGAGCCTGATATAGCCTCCATAATAGAGATCCAATCTTCTCCAGTTCCAAGGAATCCATGAAGAAACACTACTACACTACTCTGCATACCTCAGATTGTGCATAAAAGTATATCATTGGGTAGTTCAAGGTTAATGAGAAATATAAAAATTTGTCACCATGTTAAATAACAATATTTTACAACCATAATTGATAGAAATAGACTTATCATGAAAGCAACCAAGCAGGAAAAATAAGATGACATCTGGTTTCCTTTGTCATGATTTTTCCTTATTTTTTTGCCCAGACAAATTCAGCAACAATATATTGCAGGAAACTTCTTCAACTAGCTATTACCATTCCCAGAATACATTAAAATTTGACTACGTACATCATCGTTCTTTCCAATTTCTTGCACGTTAAGACAGATGGAGGTGCCTTCAAGATCAGCCACAAATTCATATGCATGAACTTCTCTGAAAGTAAAATCACCACCAACTGCATCTTGGTTGAATTGAAAGCGCTGCAGGATTTGTCCAGCGTCAGTAACAGATGCCTCTACAACACCATTGGAAGGATTATAGCCAAACATTAAAGGCCTTCTGCTAACATCTTCCCTAAGCCATTGATAAGTTCCAAGACCGTGGGCTACGCAAGAGTTTTCTTCCTTGTTAAGAATTCTACCTGTATCTAACTTCAGCAGGTCAACATACCGTGAGAACAGAATTAAAGCTGACAAACCCAAGGAACTTTCAAATGTGGCACTGATAACAGCCATCTTTCCCTGCTGGTGAGCCCATCGCGCAAGCAATGCTGCATTTTCAAAACCTCCAACAACGCTTGGTTTGATAACCTGACATGATTTGGAAACTGCTTTTATTTGTAGTAACAAAGTCAAATCCAGCTACCTAGTTACTGCAACTGTAAGCCTACTTTGATCACGATCCCAATTTTGATAATAATTGACTTTGCCTTTGAAACTTCATTAGATGCAGCAATCATGAAGTTCAGTCTCTTATTTTCAGTTTACATACGGTGACATCCTTCCAAACATAGAAAGTGATGCAAGCATAGGTACATAAGATAAAGTAGAGGATTCACTTCATATGAATAGGATGAAAAGAGTCTCTAATGACTGCAGCTGTAGTCATTATTTTTGTTTTTATTTTTTTGTTAAGATAGAGGGGGGGTGATCTTGCTCCCTGTCCTTTGCAAGTAAATGGGTTACAAGAGACCGGATGATTCATTCACGAAATTACTTTGGACCAATAAGATCGAATTTTTTATGCAGATCAACTCATATATACAAATCTAATAGGAAAGAATTCCTTTTTTAAATAAGTATCTGATAGGGAACAATTTCCATATATAATATCTGTGTGCAACAATTAAAAACATGCCACATTCTAAGTAATGATAGACCATAATACCCTGCAGACTTACGAAAGCAACTATCATTGGGTGAGTGTACTTTGCAAGCACAATAAGGTGATTTTTTCTTATACTGTTGATAGTTTCATCCAGAGCTACTGGTAAGCCAGTCTCCTCGCAGAACTTGATTATATCATCTTCATCATTAACAGGCTCCTGAAATAACCAACATTTAATTGAAGCATCTAATAATGGAACAGAGAAATAATGTCGAGAAATGAATGCCTAACATTTAGCCAAATTATGATGTCGAATTGTCTGAACATTAAAACAATGGCCGAGTGACAGGACACAAGCAATTTACCCTTTTCTAAACCACCAATCCCTGAAATTAGGTATCCAGTAGATTGAACCTTTGCAACTTAAAGATTATAATGCTGCCTCATAGTTACGGTAATTTAATGCCTCAGGATGTTATTTCGTTAATGGATATCTTCACAATCATGTCTTATTATTGCCTTTTGCAACTATCTTAACTTATATTCAATTCAAGACCAAAATCTCTTTCATACCACTTCAGTAATGTAACCTAGTAACTCATTTTATCACTGTATTGCTCTATTTGTGTGGTGTAGAAACATAAAGGTCATCGAATAAATATTCTGATATGCAAGCAAAGCTGCATATTCTGATGTAAAGACCAAGATATGTTGAGCTTCAGCACAAATATTAGTTGAATCTACAACATCAAAGGAAGCAAAAAAGGAAAGAGGAAAGGTCAATGGCTTCTGAAGAAACAGATGATAAAATGCGTCTAAATCTGTTGACAAGCTTAATTGTACGAGATGAATCTTAATTACTAGCTTGATTGTAGGAACTTTGTTTCCCAATTAGGTGTAACTAAATATTCTCTTATTATTTTCTTTCCTAGAAAAGTCGTAGAACTCTTTGTATAAATACCCATACTCATGAGATGCAAGGATATACTGAAATAAAAAGAACTTCTCACTTAAATTCTACATGGTATCAGAGTCATTGATGCCTTTTAAGGTTAGTCTGAGTATTTCTCCCTCACAGCAATAAGGTTATCTTTTTTCCAGAAGAAGGTTGAGTTTTATCCCTTCTTGAAGCTATTCGTAACTAAACTCTGCTCCTGGCAAAGTTGTAAGAAAATGCATACCACCACAGGCCCTAGCCGTTGCCAGAAACAACACCAGACACATCTCTTGAAAGAAGTTGGTATGACAGGCTACAAACCAACAAAATTGCTCATAGATAGCAATCACAATTTACAAACAAGGGTTGGAAGTCGGTTGATTAAGAGATATCACAAATTGGTTGGAAGACCCATTTTTCTCTACCATGCCAGACCAGTCATAGCCTATTTAGCCAGCTTGGTGATTCAATTAATGCAGGTCCCCGAGATCCTCATATGTAAGGCATCTTTCACATTTTGCAATGTTTGAAGTCTGCTCCAAGGAAAAATGTTCGTTTTTCTCCAAAGATTATAACCTCCAAATAAAGGCCTTTACAGACGGGATCGGGCTGGATCTCTAGATGACAGAAGATCTACATCTGGGTATTGTACACGTGAAGGAGTAAATTCAGCTACTTGGAGAAACAAGAAGCTAAGTGTAGTTGCTAGATCAAGTGCAAAAGCAGAATATGAGTTATGGCCAAGGTATTTGTGAACTTTAGCTACAAAATTTTCTAGAGGAATTGAAGACTCTCTGGAATAGGGACGTTTTTCTTGTTCTGTCACAACATGGTTGCCATTAGTATAGCTCGTAATCCTGTACAGCATGATCGAACAAAACATATTGAAATTGATCTACGCTTCATTAAAGAAAAGGTTACAAGTGGCATCTTGAGTTAGTTTCATGTGTCATCAGAAAACAGTTAGCTGATGTGTTTACCAAAGGTCTCAACAAACAAATTTTTCATACACTGGTTTGCAGTTGGGCATGTGCAACATCTATGCACCAATTCGAGGGGAAGTTTGGTCCCAGTTAATTACTAGTTTGATTGTAAGAAGATTGTATCCTAATTAGGTTTAAGTAAATAGTCTCTTATTATTTTCTTTCCTACAATAGGTGGACATAAGAATATACTGAAATATAAAGAATCTTTTTCTTCTTTTGTCAAATTCTACAAAATTTTACTCCCTCCATCATGGAAGTGTTCTCGGTGGTTCTGCCCCTACTTAGAAAATAGGCATTTCATCCCCTAACTGCTGGGGAAATTATGACCAGCTTACAAATTTCTACCAAGTGATTTGGTGCATTACCTCAATATACTGCAGGCCACTATCTTTTACAGAAAGGCCAAATTTAACAGCTTCATCATAGTTCCAACGTCGATTTGCATCAGCACGCAGCTCAACCTCCCAACCAACTTTCTTTCTTACCTCCTTTATAATTGCAATGTCCACGGTGGGATCTGCTTGACGTGCTACCTGTGTAGGACAAAAATTTAGTTGTTAAACTTTTTTAACAAATTGGGATCATAAAAGCTTCCACTGAAAGTAACAAAATTACGACCAAGTTCCACATTTTGTAAATGATATTCCCACCTTCAGCTTTATAACAGTAAATCCTTCTTTGACAAGTGTGGTTGCAACAAGAGCCATTTCATTGGGACCACCATTAGACTCAAGCAGTGCACAAACTTTGACATCTAAAGAACTCCCAGTTGCTTCTTCTGTTTGTCCGCAGAGTACATTCAACAAGCTTGAACCTTCTCTAGCTGCAATAGCATTGAGGACAGCCATCTCCAGGCCAAATCTCACACTAGGGAACATTGAAGTGGGCTAGAAATGAAGAGAACATAATTCAGAACTAGTAAATTTGAAGAGATATAAGGGACAGCCCGAGGCACTAAGCTCGTACTATGCGCAGGGTCCAGGGAAGGGCCGGACCACAAGGGTCTATTGTACGCAGCCTTGCCCTACATTTCTGCAAGAGGCTGTTTCCACAGCTTGAACCAGTGACCTCCTGGTCACATGGAAACAACTTTACCAATTACGCCAAGAATCCCCTTCAACTGCAGCATTTCTAGATGTGCCTATCACTATCCCTCAAAAAAAAAAAAAAAAAGATGCATCAACCTACCTGGATACCTAAGCTTTGCCACAACCAACGAGAAAATGAACCCTTCAGCAAAGGAAGGGAGTGGTCAATAGTAACTCCTTCCAAAACATAAATAAGGAATTGAAGCTGCTCTTCCACATCAAGTAGGTTTTCTTGGTGGACCTCAAGCGGTGCAACCTGTTTATAATAGATGACAACCGAAAATTTCAGCTTTCCAGAGTTCTGTCGAGGAATTGGAGAGAGGAAGGCAAGGGGATCAAGAGAGGGAGAGGGACGAGCAAAGCAATACATTGTTAATAATTTTAAAGCTTATTCTTGAAGATTTGGTTGGTCAAGAAATTCAGGTTACAAGTTGAATATCTTATATGCACTTCATTTCTCTCAAGTGAAAAAGGACAAACAGCAAGATGAATATCTCCAATTAATGTTTCTGAATATACAAGGAAAAGTTCATCAATGTACTATATCCAATTTTGTTAGGTTTAGAGTATCATACTTTCTCCTGACCTAATTATCAGGCCGACCAGGTTTCCTTTTAATGACTCGTGAATTATGCCTGTTCTGATTCAACTTCAAAAACAATCATGCCTGTTATGGCAAGATAATGTATTGCATCTATGTACAGAAAGGAATGTTTAACTGAGGCTTCAACTACTGAACAGCTGCACCATCTGTGTCAAGCAGGAGTATCATAGTATGAAAGGAAAAACTATCCTCAACGCCTTAAAAAAAGGTATTAGCAGTCACCTTCATCCTAGCTTATCTCACTTCATCATTTTTTGTTGCAAGATGACCGGCTATCACAGTTCTAGAGCAGCTAATTTATGACATGCTCAAGACATTGTTATCGACTTTGGATTGCATGTAACCCTGCTCTACGCTAACAGTTTCTCTTATTTCTATGATGTTGTAAAGATATGGCACTAGGCCTAACTCAACCCCAAAAGCTAGCTCATGAGGTGAGGATTGTCCAAGTCCATATAAGTAGACCGCCTGTCCATTCCCTAACCAATGTGGGACTTTCACCCACTCTAACAGATATAATGGGATTATTAGAAAATAAGACTAATGATGATTACCAATATGTGCAACTCATAACATACTTGGTACAATAAATTTATGTCCTATTTCTCTCTTCTCAAAAGGTTTGCATTAGTTACTCTCGCCGGAATCACCAACAACTTCATCAACCACGAGCTATCACCTTCTATGGTAGCTCACCTAGCCTCCTTTCTTCTTTAGGCCTTTATTCATTATTCTATCATGGGAGATAATAGGATATACTTCAACCAAGTTTTCAAGTCGTACGACATCACCAGATGGATTTCCGACAATACTTCTTGGTATGACTGGGTGGAAAGAAGCAGGAACATGTTAAGGAGGGTCACACTTAGCGAAAAGGTGATGGAATGGATTTGCTTCATTCTCAGAGTAGCCGCCAGTAGCCGCCTCATCTGATAAAAAAAGATCGGGTGAGAAGATGGAGATACAAGGACCAGGCAGCAGAATTCTTTGGTAACAGGAAATATAATGCTCATGGGAGATACGTGAGCATTTTATCACTAAAGGGACAGGACAGATCAGTCATCATTGTACCTGAAACAGACATTTATGCTGGGTGGAGGAGTGTGGCATTTAAGGTACAAAGTTTTATTAAATGCACTCCACAAAAGGTGATGAAGATCCAGTACGGGACATCTGATAAAAAGGTGCCTTTTGCAAAGGTAGTCTCAGACAGTAAATGGCAGAGCAACAATTCAGAGACTTCCACATCTAAAGGGAAATTGACTGAAACAGATGAAGCTGTTAAGAACAGAGAACAAGGAGTGCTTGGAAGGTGCATATTTGGGTCTTTTGGTATGAACAAAGCAGAAAACCCTACTCTATCTGATGTTAGACGCTGGACTTCAACAGTGTGGAAGGTCCTTGGAGTCAATATATACGAGATGATGGATGGTTGCTTTCTATTCGAGTTCCCCAATAGATACATGGCGGAGCAGATCCTCCGGGGAGATTGGCTATGGAAGGGAATCAGAATAAAATTAGAATGGCGAAATCCTTATGCAGCCTGTGAACCATCTACATATAAGCCTAAATCCACTTGGATTAGGGCTATGGGTCTGCCTATGCATTTATAGACGGATGATATTTTCCATGAGATCGGTGAACTTTGTGGTGGTTAGCCGGCGACAGAGGAGGAAACAAAATTGAGAAATCATCTCAAGTGGGCAAGGATCGAGATACAAGGCGATGGCCGGAGCATCCCAAGTGAAGTATCTATCTCTAGAGATGGAATCAAATTCCTCATCCCAATCTGGGCAGAGAGAAAAACTCAATTTGAGTTGTCGCCGGAAAACGGTGGAGAAGTCACCGGAGAAGAGAAGGAGGATCATGGGAAGACCCAGCGGATAATAGAGTTTCAAACCTCTATATCCAAGTATATAGGGCTGACCGATGTTGACAGAGCAGAGGGTGAACACATGAGGACAGCTGACCAAGTTTTTAAAATTTCTGAAGGGACACTTGCGGAGCATGTGCAGAATTTTTAAAAAGATTTGGGCTTCAAAACATCTGGGCCGGATCAAGCGATAGCTATTTTTAATAATTTAAATCCACAGCCCAAAATCGACTTATTTGAAGTGGTAATTGATGAATCTCAGGAAGATTACTCTTCAGTTCAGCGCATGCAATCCAGAAACATAACATCTGCAGAGGTCGGAGAAGTTAATGGAGTCCAGTCGCGAGAGGAACGTCTCGAAGAAGATAAGGGAGCAGAAATTGACTGTGAAACCAGCAACAAAGTACCTGCATCCGAGAAACAAGGGGAAGTCGTCACAAGTGACCTCAAATCACAACAAAAACAATTGGAGATAGTTGATTCTGGGGAAATTTGGGATGTACAGGAGATCGAACCCCTATGCATCCATGTTAGACCTGTTGTTACTAAGGTCTATAAGCGCAAGAAAAAGGGTGAAAATAAAGCATAAATGTATCTATTTTATTTATTAATTATTACGTGGATGTATTTCTAGTAGTTTCTACCAGTTAACTAGCAGATACTTAACAGATTAGGCAGTATTTTGTGATATATTGTAGCAGGAAGAAAAGAATAAAAGGGGGAAGAACATTCTGTAGGATGCTTCTGCAAATTAGGAGGTTAAGGTTTCTCGAAATACCTTGGTTGTTGAAGTACTCTCTCTAGTTGTCGCTTGTAAAACTCATTCTACTTGTTGGTAACAATTAATAATAGTTGAAGTTGTTGTTTCTACTTTTACATTATTTCTGGAAGTGTACAGATTCTTGTTAAGGAAATTTCAGGTTCCTAACAATCCAACAACAAGAAGCATTAATTGAATCAGAAAGAAGGGCTACAGCATGGGTACAACAGAATTTCCTCAAACTTCATAAGATGTTTGGAGTAAATTTTCAGGGACTTGAAGAGGAGGCACTAGAGCTTCTAAAGCAGGTAGATGCAAGCAGACAGGCAAGAAGAATGGAACAAACAACGAAAGTTAAAAGAAATAGACACAAAGGTGCGCAAGAACTGAAGAATCTTATAAATTTTGATGTCAAGTTCAAGAGTACTGGTGATAGAACAAAGGGGAAGGACGTCTTCAATCTGCCTCATGAAGATCAAATTAATATCATGGATTGTTAGAGGGTTAAAGGGACAGGGGAAAAGGATAATAGTACATAATTTGATTCAGGAATGGAAAGCAGACATAGACTGCCTCCAAGAAACAAAACTAGAAGGGAATGTGCAGGAACTTATCAAACAAATTTAGGCAGGAAGATGGATCAAACATGCATGCTCAGAGGCTAGTGGAACTAGAAGAGGAATTCTAATTTATGGGATTCAAGAGCTTGGGAAGGGGAAATAGTACAAGTTGGTGCTTACACGCTATCCTGCAAGTTTAAGGCGCAACTTTGTGATTTTGACTGCAACATAACAGGAGTATATGCTCCTAAAAGTAAAGTAGAGAGGAGACTAGCATGGGAGGAACTAGCTGATATAAGAGGACTAATGGATGGACCATGGGCCATAAGTAGCGATTTCAATATATGCAGATTTCCATCTGAAAAAAGGGATTGTAATAGGAATACTTCAGCCATGAAAAAATTCTGAGATTGCATAGAAACATGGAACTCATTGACCTGCATCTAACTGGTGGCAGCTACACCTGGTTCAAAGGGGATAATCATACCACTGCTTCTAGGATTGATAGGATACTAATATCCACAGAATGGAACAACCTCTTCAGCAGCTTAAAACAAACCACCTTACAAAGAGTGACCTCTGACCATGTGTCAATTGCACTCCTTGGTGGCCAATGGGAACAATCTAAGTCATACTTTAAGTTCGAAAATTGATGGCTGAATTCTGAAGGATTTGTTAACAAAGTGAAGGAATGATGGAGTGGTTTTGAGTTCTATGGGAAACCAGACTGTTTTGGCATGTAAATTCAAAGCACTCAAAGGTAAGTTGAAAGATTGGAGTAGGATGGAACAGGGGAATTTGAAACTAAAGAAGAACAATATTTTGAATTAGATGGCTGAGATAGAGTCCCTTTTGAACAATAGAGCTCTAATTGAAGAGGAAACTGCCAGAAAAGCAACGTTCTTTATGGAATATGAAGGTTGTCGAAAGAATGAAGAGGTGGCCTATAGACAGAGATCAAGGGCCCTATGGCCTAAGGAAGGGGATAGAAATACCAAATTCTTCCACCAAACTGCTAATGCTCATAAGAGGTACAACCATATTGATCAATTGGAAATTCAGGGAGAGACTATTTCTGAGCAAAATAGAATCAAGGAAGAGATCATATCCTTCTACAAGAAGCTATATACAGAACCTGAAGATTGAAGACCTTCTGAGAAAATCAACAACCATCCAACCATTACAGAAGCTGAAAAGGAAGCCTTGCAAACAGTTTTTGAGGAACAAGAAGTGTTTGAGTGTCTAAAGTTATGTGCTATAGACAAAGCGCCTGTTCCTAATGATTTGATGATTTTACAATGGGATTCTATCTAAAGTGCTGGGAGGTTATTAAAAAAGACAATATGGAGGCTTTTCACAACTTTTACTCAAGTGAAATTTTTGAAAAAAGTTCCAATGCAACTTACATTGCTTTGATTTCTAAGAAGACAGGAGCTAAGGAACTCAAAGATTTCAGACCCATAAGTTTGATTGGTAGCTTTTACAAGCTAATATCTAAGGTGTTAACAAAAAGGTTGAAGAGAGTGGTAGATAAATTGGTGGACAAACAACAGATGGCATTTATCCAAGGCAGACAAATAATGGATGCAGTGCTTATAGCTAATGAAGAAATTGACTCTAGAACTGCACAAGGAAGATCCGGTATACTATGCAAACTTGATATAGAAAAAGCCTATGATCATGTGAATTGGGAATTCATCCTTAGTATGCTGAGACAAATGGGCTTTGCGGAGAAATGGATCAACTGGATCAAGTTTTGCATATCTACTGTGAAATTTTCTATTCTCATTAATGGGTCTCCTGAAGGTTTTTTCAATGCAAATAGAGGAATAAGACAAGGGGATCCTCTATCACCTTTTCTCTTCATCATAGCAATGGAAGGACTCAACAACATGTTGAATATTGCTAAGGCAAACGGAAGTATACACGGTTTTGAAGCTAGCAATGTAGTTGGTAGAAGCATAGAGATCACGCATTTGCAGTATGCGGATGACACCTTAACTTTTTGTGGTGCTAAAGAGGAATAATTGTTAATCCTAAGACTAATCCTAGTCTATTTTGAGGCTATATCTGGTCTCCACATTAACTGGAACAAAAGTCACTTATATCCAATTAATGTGGTTCCTGATATGGAGCACCTGTCTTTGATCCTAGGAGTGGTAGGCACACTACCTTCAATCTACTTGGGAATGCCATTGGGTACAAAGTCTAGATCCATACACATTTGGAAACCAATTCTGGAAAAATGTGAAAAAGCTAGCTAGATAGAGAACACAATACTTATCAATGAGAGGGAGATTGACTTTGATAAACTCTGTGCTAGATGCCCTACCTACATATGTTTTCCATCTTTCATATACCTCAATCAGTTGCTCAGAGGTTGAACAAAATCAGAAGGAACTTTTTATGGCAGGGGAACAAGGAAAGAAAATGTTTTCATCTAAATGCTTTCATCTGGTCAAATCAAAGAATATCATTAGAAGTAAAAAACATGGAGGTTTAGGAATCAAAATCCTTAAGATTCGAAGTAAAGCTCTTAAGGTTAAGTGGCTATGAAGATACTAGCAGGAGAATCAAGCTTTGTGGTGTAAAGTCATCAAGAGTAAGTATGAGGAGCTCAATAAATGGGTAACAAAAGAGGTACACACTCCATATGGTGTTAGCCTCTGGAGGTTTATCAAAGTTTTTTGGCCATTCTTAAGTAGCCATTAAACTATTAAGGTGCAAAATGGGAGCAAAACTAGCTTCTGGATTGACAAATGATTGGGTCCTGAGAACCTAAAAGATCTTTTTCCAGATATTTTTCCCTTGGCTCAAGACCAACAAAAGACGGTTGCGGAAATGTGGACATAATAGGGGTGGGATCTGATTTTAAGAAGACATCTTAACGACTGGGAAATTCCCAGAATGATTGAACTTTATAAACTTTTGGAGAACTTTCAAGGTTTGAGAAAAGGAGAAGATTATTTATGGTGGCAAGGGTACAGTAAAGGCACATACAAGGTAAAAGATGATCATCAGCGCCTCAAATGGTCATGGAAGCATATCTGAAAAACCAAAGTGCAACACAAAGTGGCATGTTTCACTTGGCTTCTGGCCAATGAGGCAGTCCTGACCTTGGACAATGTCTCCAAGAGGGGAATCTCTTTATGCAATAGGTGTTCTTTATGTGGAAAAGATGCAGAGACTATTAGACATCTTTTCCTGCATTGTAGATTCACTAACCAGTTGTGGCAGATTTTCCTAAATCTCAAAGGCATTTCTTGGACTATGCCTAGCAAGATTGATGATACTCTGTTCAGTTGGGATGAGGCTAGTTTCGGAGCTAGAGACAGAAGCAGATGGAGGATGATTCCGGCCTGTATTTGGTGGACTACATGGAGAGAAAGAAATGAGAGATGTTTTGAGAATAGGAGCAACAACTTACAGGAGGTCAAACTTAAATGTATTTTGTTGTTCTATTTTTGGTGTACAAATGTCTACTCTAATGAGACTGAGTCAATTCTAGATGTTTTAGGATCCATCTAGAGTAGGTTTAGCTTAGGGGAAGTTCATACTCCCTTTTGTTTGTTTGTAAATATGATTTTCTTCAGTACTACCTAAGTACTACCTAAGTACTGCTTTAATACAAATGTTACCAGTTCCAAAAGAAAAAGACTAATGATGCTTAGAGGCAAGGCCAAAGATGACAATTACCATGCCATCCAACATCTGTTGTGAGAAGCCCATGGTGAGAACTTAATATTTAAGGTCAAACTTTTCCATGACCACTGACCGGTTCATTAGATTGACACATTCAATCATCTATATGCAAGAGAAATACATATACAAAGAAACATTAAGATGATGTGGCAATCCCAGGATCGGAAAGCATTCACAAATAACTAGGGAGTTGGATGATATACATACACAACAACAACAACAACAACATACCTAGTATATTCCCACCAAGTGGGGATTACATGATATATACATGTATATATATAACGAGGTTTTACATTTAGCTGTAACTATGCACTTTAAGCAGGTATGTCACTATCACAGTGCAAGACCATGGCACATATTGTCTGCCTTGGCCCAACAGACCTCACAAAATTGTCCCTTGGGCTACGTCATCATTGAATCCCAAAGCGTGGGTACCATGACAACTTGTGCTGTGTTTTGTATAGCATTTTCCCTCTTTTCAGATGTGGGATTTGCCTAAGGTGTAATGTGTAACTCTACCTCATAAGCTTGTCATACTAGATGTCTACCCCTTCTTCCTGACATGCTCTCATCAGTCCGCCCTCTGTCAAGGGGCTCACATACACCCCCTTTTAGGGACTAAATTTTCTCACTGAGGTTTGTCCGAGAATCTTACTATGAGGATCAGACTCTGATACTTAATTTGTCACAATCCAAATCCCTGGCATATACTGTCATCTTTGGCCCAACAAACATCATGGATTTGTCCCATGAGCTCGCGGGCATCAAGCCAAGAAACACACATACCATGTGAAGTGATCCATATTATGTAGCAGTTCGCTTTTCTCTCCCTTTTTTGATTTGAGATTGCCTAAGGTGTCATGTGTAACCCTTTTCCCAAAAACTTGCCATTCATTCCTATTGACCCATCCTCATTAGCCTACCTTCCATCAGGACTGTCACAATAGCATGAATTCAGCTGATGTTATGTTTCTGATAAGGGTAATGTACAGGTACTTGCTTTCAATTCAATTTATTTTATTTTAGTTGGTTAAATTTTTTGTACAGTTTGGAGAATCCATGTGAGGTACTCGTACCTATTTCATAACCACTCAACATTGATAAGTCAAAGCAAACAAAGGATCCATGTAACATAGCTAAATGCTACCTAGGAAAATTTCAAGAACAATTAACCATGCATCAATAAGCTGCTTAGTTGCCGGACTATCTACCAAACATGTGATCCTCCCGAGAAGGGTGAGAATCAAGAAATGATGGTGAATTACCTCTCCATATCCAGTACTACCATCTTCAAGATACAAACTTATAACGAAGCCTTCTCGGTGGTAGGTGGATATATGACAGGCAGAAGTTGAAGTAGGAGGAGAGGACAGCTGAATTCTACCATAAAAAGTATAAAAAGTCATGTCAACTTTTCAGAACCCCAGACAGAAATGTGTGCAGTATATATATGCTAACCTATATTTTGAGTACTGCATTTTACCAACTTTGCTGGGTATCAACCCATCATTCGTGGAATTCAAAACAGTTAGTTTTGAAAGGCTGTTGATAGCATGATCCAATCCTTGCTGTGAAACTTTTCTCAGCATACTGAAAGAGGAAAATATCTTAGTTGAGAATGTTCTCATTAGTCAATTTAGTAAGACATTGGATTTTAACATGACTACCTATGAAAGGCAGCGTTGGCATCAATGGTGCTATCAACCTCTATAACAAAATCTTCCTTGTCCATTTGTGATGCTAACAGAGCATCTTGAAGCTCCATTTTGCTCTGTACTTTCAAATGCTTCACACTGCAAACAAAGTATAACAAATTTAACAAGGCACCAAGTTTGGCTAATATGGGCTGTGAAAAGGTAATATCAACTTAACACCAATATCTGTATCAAACTATTTGAAGGAACTTGTCTCAATTTAATAAAACTAATTTCTTACTAAAGAAATAAGTTCTAGAAGAATGCAATGCAACTTTGTAAGATAAAACATACATAATTATGGTGCGAGAGACAAGCCATTACAGTGGGATAATATAATCTGGCAACCTAACATTCTAACCAACCCTCACATTACTATTCTTTTCTATTTTCGACAACCATTATAGTGTTAAAAGTTTTATTTCATCTGAACATTCTGGCCGCATCAAACCTTTTTTTAATGACTGTTCTAGCTGCACCACTTTTCTTTCTAGCCATCATTTTGGCTAGAGCCTCTTTTCTATGATTGCTCTAAATGGCTAGACATCTCTTCTTGATGACCATTCTAGAAGCATCACACCTCTTTCCGGGCGACTGTTCTGGCAGCACATTGCCCCTTTTTTCAGTGACAATTTTGATACCTCTTTCAGCCATTCTCAGGAAGCCTGCCACTATAACTTTTTCATCTATATTCGGTGACCATTACCTTTTTCATATGTTTTTCAAACAACCTTTCCATCAACCACCTGATTTATATTTTTCAAAAATAAGTAAATCCAAGTCGGATTTGGCACCTTGAGTTTTAGAAGGCATGTCAGTATGTTGTGTTAGTCTTGTAATTTTAGCGTAAGAATACTCGAAGAGTTAAGTACTTAAGTTGGATACCGTCTCACATTGGACAAAATTACATGTTGTATTATGTTTGACACCTGTAGCTGTCTAGTATTCATCAAACGTCTTCATTCAATCTCTAATTATCTCACCATAAGAGAAACAAAAGTTGGGTCAAGCAGGCCCCTGCCGATAGGCAAAAGCTACTAAGTCTATACTAAAACTATGAACTCTGAAACAAGACGTGATATATTCATCTTTAAAGATGTAACATACTTGGGTCAAAACCAGAAAATTCATGCATCCATCTTTAAAGGTGCAATATACATATTATATTGACATTTTAACAAAACAACATACAAGAAGCATATTACTTTCACTGCAAAATGCTTGTCCTTTATGGCTTTTAAACAGCTTGATGACGGATGGATATAGGGGAATGAGAAAATGAAACTAAGGGAATGAGAAAATGAAACTAACTGTAATCTACAAGGAAAGAAGTTCCCCATCGAAGGGTGTTTGTACAAGTGAACTACTGGCTAAAAGGTGAACTTCATAATAAGGTTGCTGCTACCGTAGGAAGTCCTATAATCTCTATGAAGAGATATTCAAATATATATCTTGAGTCCTTGTAAGTACGTAAAGAACTAAATATCATAAAGGGGGGAGATATCCTGATGCAACCCTGAATCCAATGCTAAGAAGCTGCGAACCTGCTTGCTTCAATAAAACTCCCTTACACCCTAAGACACGTGTTCAGGGAAATCAAGTTGAAGAGGAGCAATAGGTTCTTCATTACACTTGAGAAGGACCTGTAATAGATGTTTCAAGAGCAACTGATAATGAGGAAAAAAGAAAAGAATAAGAGATCTAATGGAGCAACTGACAGAAGAAAAAAATGTAGATATATTGGTTCTCTAGAAGTTAAAAATGAAGATCCCAGAACCCAAGTAGGAGACAAAGCAAGCAGTTTGAGTGAACCACAGAAATGTGTGTTCTTCAAGAAATTTGAGTCATGCATATGCCATGCTCAATAACGAAGCACTGGAAGGCCACAAGTCCAAAATGGAACAACATACATCATGAAAGAGTAGCAACCAAAGAAGACAATGAGGAGAATAGATTATTGTACATGGAGACATCTCAAGGGTGTTTGTACAAGTTGTCCATGATACTCTTGTAATGGCCCATCGCGCTAATGATATTGTCCGTTCTGGATATAGACATGCCCAGCTTTAAAACGTGTGGATAAGGAGTAAGGCTTGCTTACCTATATACCCAATATCTCTCTTATGTTTTGTCGATGTGCGACACCTCCCTCGGCTAGGGTGTCACATACGGCTTAGCCCGCTAATGATATTGTCCACTATGTGTTTAGGCCCACACAGCTTTAAAACGTGCCACTAGGGTGTAAGGCCTGCTTAATAGTATACCCAATATCTCTCATGTCTTTTGTTGATGTGGGACTCTTCCCAAAGCTAGAGCGTCACATACACCCCCTCTTATGGACTCAGCATCCTCGCTGAAATTTGCCCCACCACATGGGATTTGCCTAAACTCAGTACTGAGGTTTACCCCGTCTTCCCAGGATTTGCCTTAACTCAGTAAAACTCCGGCCCACCATCGACAAGGTTGATAAAAGATCAAAGAGTGACTCTGATGCCATTCATGATGGCCTAACACACTAATAGTATTGTTCGCTTTGGGCCTAGGTCCACACGGCATTAAAATGTGTCACTAGGGTGCAAGACATGCTTACTTATAGATCCAATATCTCGCGTGTTTTGTCAATGTGAGACATCTTCCTTGAGCTAGGGTGTCACAACTTTGGTACCTAGTTTGATATTGTCCACCGTTGAGTCCCAAATCAAGTAGGAAGTGCAATTTAGTCTCTTTATATGGTCTTGGGCAATCCTCAAAGCTCATTTGGAGTTGAGTTAGGGCCAAGGTCCATTTTCTTACCAGTTACCACAGAGGAATATCTTATCAGGAATAAGAAGATAAGAAGGTCAATGTTGGGAGAGGCAGCAAAAAATCAAGATGCAACTTTAGAGCTGAAAACTGGAAGTGAAATTGTGACATTAATACAAAATTAAAATCATATATTATCAGCAATGTATACCTAACGCAAACCAAAAAAAAAATGTTGCCACTTCCATTAAACATCAAACGTTTCTTACCCATGTGCCATGCATAGGTTGTGAATTGAAACATTATGAGATGTGTAGAAATACTGGTCTAAAATGCTTCTTGCAGTCATATTCATAAGAGGAAGAAAACTGAATATGGCGCCACCACGGTTGTTAATAACAACTATAGTCATGGGCTTCCGCAACATCCTTCAAACATAAAGAAATCTATGTCATTTGGTGAGTATAACTTTTCATGAAATTTTCCATACGTGAAGCACAAAGATCTTTAACATAATAATATATCATCTAAATCATATGTTATGTTGGAAGTCAAAATCATAACATTTGTTTACCACATGAAAAATTCAAGCATGATACATAGGATCTGAACTAGGAACCAAAACTATCGACTACCTAGCATAACGAGCAATGGATAAAAAGCATAACAGTATTTAAGGAGCATGCATAATCAGTAGGAACTTGGGATAAAAGACTTCCATTCTATCAAAAACAAGAAGTCCAGTAAAGATATTGAAGAAACCAATCATTTTGAATTGAACTTTGGAACACAAATACAAGGCAGAAGAGCAAAAACATGAAAAAGGAAATTCTGAAGCATCAATTAACACAAAAGAAAGAGCAAATTGAAAAAGTAGCAACAAAGTGGGCGGAGAGGGGAGGCGGTGTTGCTTGCTGACATGTTTTACCCTAAAACCGAAAGGCAAATATAAAAAGCAAATAAGGATAATTAAAAAGAAAACTAAGAACAGTAATTTCATACCATAACTTCATTTGCGAATTCGAGTTTTCCGAAGGAGGAACACCATATTACGTTTCGTAGTTAGCGGCCAAGACTCAGATAGACTTTATGCTCCTTAGGAAGGGTGATAGAGCGCTATGTAAAGACTGTAAATTCATACCTAGCGAGAATCTTTCGACTCAACATAGGTTATTGATGCTGGACTTGGTAATCAATAAGGCCAGAAAGAAGAGGAGTGTGGAGGCACGACCCAGGATTAAGTGGGGTAGCTTGCCTTTGGCTAGTGCTTTGGAGATGGGGGAGAAGTTGAAGAGTAGAGGGGCTTAAAGAGTAGAGGGGATGTGGATAGTATGTGGGAGACGACTGCTAGTTGCATTAGGGAGATCGTTAGAGAGGTGTTAGGTGTCTCGAGAGGTTGATCTGGCAAGCATCGAGGGGACTGGTGGTGGAACGAAGAGGTTAAGAGGAAAGTGGAGTCTAAGAAGGTGGCTTATGCTAAGTTGGTTGAGAGCAACGATGATGATGAAAGGGAGACGAACAAGGAGGAGTATAAGGTAGCTAGAAGAGAGGCTAAGTTAGCGGTTACACCGGCTAAGACAGCAGTTTTTGAGAGCTTGTATGCAGCTTTAGAGGAGAAAGGCGGGGATAAGAAATTGTATAGGCTTGCCAAGGCTGGGAGCGGAGGGCCCGTGACCTTGACCAAGTGAAGTACATCAAGGGAGAGGATGGTACAGTGTTGGTTGAGGATGTCCTCATTAGGAAGAGGTGGCAGTCCTATTTTCATAAACTTTTGAACGAGGGGAACAAAGGTTTCATGTTGGGGGACTTGGAGAAATCTGAGGAGTGTCGCAATTATGGTTATTGTAGGTGTATCAAGGTTAAGGAGGTCAGAGGGGCTATTTGCAGGATGCGACGGGATAGGGCGACGAGGCCAGACAAGATTCCAGTGGATTTTTGAGTGGCTGACAAGGTTGTTTAACATCATTTTTACGACGGCGAAGATGCCTAAAGCGTGGAGGTGGAGTACGATGATTCCATTATATAAGAACAAGGGAGACATCCAAAGTTGCAACAACTATAGAGGTATTAAGTTGTTGAGACATACCATGAAGGTTTGGGAAAGGGTGGTAGAGTTGAGGTTGTGAAGGATCATGACTATCTCAGAGAATCAGTTCGATTTCATGTCAGGTCGCTCGACTACTGAGGTCATCCACTTTATGAGGAGATTAGTGGAGCAGATTCAGGAAAGGAAGAAGGACTTGCACATGGTATTTATTGATCTTGAGAAGGCTTATGCCAGAGTTCCCAGGGAGATTCTGTGGAGGTGCTTGGAGGCTAGAGGGGTACCCGTGGCGTACACTAGGTTGATTCAGGACATGTATGATGGTGCGAAGACTCGTGTGAGGACGATGGTGGAGATTCGGAGCACTTTCTGATTTTGATAGAGTTGCACCAGGGATCGACTCTTAGCCCTTTTTTATTTGCCTTGGTGATGGATATTTTGACGCGATATATTCAAGGGGAGGTGCCTTGGTGTATATTATTTACTGATGATGTGGTACTGATTGACGAGACTCAGGGAGGAGCTAATAATAAGTTAGAGATTTGGAGACAGACCCTCGAGTCTAAAGGATTTCGGTTGAGCAAGACCAAGACGGAGTACTTGAAATATGAGTTTAGTGATGTGTCGCAAGAGGCTGGCGTGGTTGTGAAGCTGAACTCTCCGATCATTCAGAAGAGGGAGAGTTTTAAGTATCTGGGGTCTATGATTCAGGGCAATAGTGAGACTGACGAGGATGTCACGCATTGTATTGGGGCAGGGTGGTTGAAATGGAGGCTGGAGTTTTATGTGATAAAAAGGTGCCCCCCAAGCTTAAGGAAAGTTCTACAGAGTGATAGTCTGACAGGCTATGTTGTATAGAGCGGAGTGTTGCCAGTTAAGAACTCCCACATCCAAAAGTTGAAGGTGGCGGAGATGAGGATGTTGCGATGGATGTATGGTCATATCAGGAAAGATAGGGTGAGGAATGAAATTATTCGGGAGAAGGAGGGAGTGGCTTCGGTGGGGGACAAAATGTGACAAATGAGGTTACGTTGATTTGGGCAAGTGATAAGGAGGGGCTCTGATGCTCCAATGCGGAGGTGTGAGACACTGGCTATGGATGATTTTAGGCGGGGTAAAGGTAGGCCGACGAAATATTGGAGGGAAGTGATTAGGCATGATATGGAGCAGTTACAGCTTACGGAGGACATGACCCTTGATAGAAAGGTATGGAGGACGCGGATTAAGGTAGAGGGTTAAGGGGTGGGAGTGCGTTGGTAACAGTAGGGGAGCGTTCTTTATTTGTGTCTGAAGTTTCTTGTTCGTGGTGTTGAGAGATGTCTATGGCTTCGGATAGATAGTTTTTAGTATTATCTTGTGGCTGTAGTATTATCTTGTGGCTAGTGGTGTTAGTTTATTTTGCATACTGTACTAGTTTATATGCATTTATGTTTTATGTTTGTTATACTGTTATCAGTCCTAAGCTGGGGGTTTATCGAAAACAGCCTCTCTACTTCACCTGAGGTAGTGGTATGGTCTGCGTACACACTATTCTTCCCAAACTCCACTATGTGGGAATACATTGGGTATGTTGTTGTTGTTGAAACTTCATTTGCCGATGATAATACATGTCACTAATTGGACCAGCACTAAAGCAGCATTGAAGGATGTTAAACAAAATGGAAAGAGAAAAGAAAAATAACACTACTCACTGCTTGCTCAAAAGGGCCAACCCATTTGTGTCATGCAGAAAAGAAACGTCTCCAACTACACAAAGTACCTAAAACGAAGCACAATGTTAAATTCCACTAAATCATCTGTGCATAATGCAATTACAGAAGAAAAAACTCCAGAACAGAAGTGAACCACAGAAAAAGGAAAATGATACTTCATTGCTAATAATTTTGAAGGTCGAACATTTTACATGGACTGGACTCTAGAACTAATTGAACTGAGTGATAATCTAATTGCTAAGAAGTGTACAAGTTTAAGAAACTAAATGAGGTTTTGCGCAGCCTTAAAAACTATATGAGGTATCTTTGCCAGCCATAGTGGAGTGTGATATTAATACTTTATACCACTTTTCAATGGTGCCAGCCGATTCTATATCTTACATCACACCTTAGCCAGTGAGGGAAAATATTTGCTCCAAGATTGTTCTTGACACAAAAGGCTATGGAATAAACCAGCCTAAGAATTGTAGAGAGAAGCAGTTACAAGAAAGTAAACAAAGGTCAACTTCAGTGATCACATACAATGAAAAAAAAAAAAGAAAAGGCCAACACAATGGCAGTTCTTATTACACTACATTCTCGGTAAGAGGAACGTGATTCTGTAATTAGATTCCTATGAACGCAGTGATTATTAACCAAATATTGTTTTTAGATCAAAGTTTAATCCACTCACTCGTTTGTTGCATCCAACTGCAAAACCAGCAGCTGTGCTAAGCAAACCATCAATACCACTAGCTCCTCTATTAGCAGCGACCTGAATAAAGTGGCAAGGTAATTCTGAGCTGAATACGGCTGCATCCCTGGTACGCTCTACCCAGTTACCGTTACATGCGTACATGTCTGCATCACGTATTGGCATGCTGTTACCCAAAAATACAGCAGACTCGCAGTGAATAGCTTCCAGAGTCATTTGTGCAACACAAGGCTCAGTCAAGGAGTACTCAGAATTGATTAGAAATGAGATGTCCCATGCAGCCTACATAACAGGAATGAAGGTGAATAAAATAAATAAGATTGTGGCAAGGAATAGTTATGAGAATAGGATGAACAATACACAACAACAACAACAACAACAACAACAACATACCCAGTAAAATCACACAAGCAGATACACACAAGCCATTAATTACTAGCTGACTTAACAAGAAACAAACATGTACTTGCTCTCCCTCAAGAAGCTTTCAAAACTAACCACTTCATAATTGAGGATTCATTTTATGACAGTGATGTCCAGTCCAGTTTGCACACTCCTTGACTATTACACCAATACCTGCCATCTCCCACCAGTTTAGGCAAATGGGAAAAAAATCACCTAGTGGCATTGACCATAGACCATGTTAAGTATCCCACATCGAAAAAGGGATGGGTAATTGGTCACCTTATATGGACTTGGGCAATCCTCCCCTCATGAGCTAGCTTTTGAGGTTGAGTTAGGCCGAAGATCCATTCTTTATCATGGTATCAGAGTCAAGCCCATTCCAAATCTTTGTTCACCCATGTTGGGCCCCATATTATATTTTCCACGCTCCAGTTAACGAGGTCTGGCCGTGCGGGGGAGTGTTTAGTATCCCACATCGAAAAAGGGAAGGGCAATTGGTCTCCTTATATAGACTTGGACAATCCTCCCCTCATGAAATAGCTTTTGAGGTTGAGTTAGGCCGAAGATCCATTCTTTATCAGACCATACCCTTTTTTATAACTGTGGTGTCCGGGCCAACTTGTGAGCAGCTCGACTAATTCTATGGGATAACTGCTACCTCTCACTGGCAATAGATACCAAGATACTCTGTCCACCAAGAATTGGACTAATGGGAAAAATCACCTAGTGTTTTTTGTCTCCAACGGGATTTGAACAGGAGACCTCATGGTTCTCTTCCCACTTCATTCACCACCAGGCAACAACCTTGGGTGCCACTAGAGGATACCCTTGGGTGCATCGAAATTGAGAATTTTATGCGGCAAGCCTCATATTATCGCATTCTAATAAAATTCCAGGCAGACACTTAGTAGGAGGAAGTGTTCAGTTAAACTCCTCAGTCTTAACTAAGTTGCTCATAGCTTTGTTCGATGCTTTGCAATTCCATGCAGGCAATATCTGGAAAATGTGTGGAAAATAAGATGCACTACAAACACTGGTAATAGATTTAGAGGTACATATCTATAGAGATATATACATACTTGATATCACACACGCTTGCAGACAGAGCATACACTTGAGAGAGAGAGAGAGAGAGAGAGAGAGAGAGAGAGAGATCCTTTTCTATCTTTTACTTGTGCTTGGAGGAAGAGGCAGAGTAGAAGTTCAAGGAAATATGTCACAGGAAAAATAGACATTATATTATACGCAGATTCATGATTTGCAGTATGGAAGATGACACAAGGTCAATTAAATTACATACCACATTGTTCAATGCTTGTAAAAAACATTCCCATTTTCTCCTAGCATGTGGCGTACAAGTTGTGATCAAATAATCTGCAAATTGAGGAATCGCACACTGGATTCTATGTGTCACAATATGTAAAGGATCATGACGATTTGGATGACTGTCAACCATTATATATGAACATGGAAAGCAGCTCTCTAGCAGTTGAGCCACACGCTTGCTTGTTATGCGACTTCCAATCTGTTATATATACCAACTGAATGAAGTACCTTGTTTGGCCATAATTGACTAAATACATGTAACATGAAGCATAATTTCATATACATATAATTTAACAGAATATATTGCGCCTACTCATTGAAATCCAACTTTAGCAATACTAATTTCATCTCTGGGACATAATACAACCAAAATTAAGTTTCCTACAAAAAAACACAGAATCACTCATGAACAAAGGGGAGGTTTTCAAGCAATGCAGGAAAGTTATCTGCAAATCAACTACACCACAGCAAATGCTCATATATTCACTTAAGAAAGTCAGGGGAGCATGGCAGGAGGTGGGTTTGGAGAAACAGGCCCAAGCCCACAAAAGTTAGCATAGTCACAAATCATGTTATAACTTATATCCATTCCGCTTTCTGTGAGCACATTTCATTACCAAAACAGTATATAATATGTCTTAAGGAGTCAAGAACCAATGACGGAAACAAGTTCATCCCAAACATAGTGCATGGAGCTAGATCAGAGAAACCTACTTAAGCACATACCTGGATTATCACGTCTGCCTTCATCCAACCCTTGATGGAGTCTGAAAGCAGCATATGATCTAGATGATCGATAAAAAGAATTGTATCTTCAAATTCAGGAAAAGGAACAAAATATTTTCTCAATCGGAGACCTGACAGAATGTCAACTACAACAGGCCATGAAAGGTGTTTAGCAAGGAGAAGAGCAGCCCATATGTCATCCTCCCGGTGTATAGCACCAAGCAATAAAAGGCCTCTATTTGACTTTTTTATCACTTCCAGAGCGTCATCCGTAAAGGTATTGTAATTGCATCTATAAGAATGTTGAACTTGGATATAGCTGGTAAAAGGTACACTGGTTGACATCCAAGAGTCTAACCCTCTTAAACAAATAGGGTTCCACGTTCTTGGACTATTTTCCAATGGTTCTCGAAAAGGGCAGTTGATATGAACTGGACCACATGGTGAAGAAGTTGCAATATGAACAGCAGAGTCGATGGAGGTAAGCACCATTCTTGCAGAAATATCACCACTGGGCACAGGAAGACTGAAGAAGTGCCTCACAAATGGACCGAAATGATTGACCTGATTGATGGCTTGGTTTGCTCCAACATCTTGCAGCTCTGGAGGTCGATCTGCTGTAAGTAACAGCAGCGGAACAAATTCTTGGCTGGCTTCCACGACCTATGCATATCCATTGAACAGCTTTAAAATGACTCGAAGCAACATTGCAACTAAATAGAGTACTACCTTCAAGAAGGGCAAGCAATCTCTAAAGAGCATTGAACTTTTTCCTCAAATATAAGTTGATTCTTTAAAGAGGAACGTAAAATGATGCATAACTAGGACACTTAACTTTCTCAGGCTGTTTTATATAAGCTACTTGTTGAATATAGCTGTCATCAATTAAAATTTGAATCAACATATGAACAACGAGGAAACAAAATAGTATTGAAAACTGCTGAAATGAATATGAATATTAAGTCTTAGTACTCACAGCAGGATGAAGATTTGAAACTGCTGTGCCTGATGACGTGATGACAACAGCAGGTTTATAGGAACTTTTGGCGTAACCAACGGCATGAAATGCAAGTGAGCGTTCATCGATGCATGCAATACAACTTGTCGTAGGATGAGTAGAAGCAGCAATAGCAAGAGGAGATGACCGTGATCCTGGAGCTATACAAAAATACTACATGTGGAAGAATCAGATACTTGTAGTCCAATTAAATAAAATTTATGAAGTTACAGATAGTCTCACCGTCAGACCAAGTCGAGTGCATTCCTCAATTATCAGAGATGCCCACAAGATATTGATGTTTGCACAATCTTTCAAGCGGCAAATAAATTGTGTGTAATCATTCTGTCCATGCTGAAAAACAGTAACGGCCCAAAATAGTATCTCGAAGGTTTTCAGATGAACATAACATCAAAAAGACCAACTAGACATAAAGCATCAACTTCTAGAGAAGGAAGACCCCACCAATAGAGGTTGCATATAATTTTACTAGTCATGAATTCACCCAATTACATGGATACAGACAGAAATGTCACCTATCAAAAGGGTCCATATTGTTCATAGTGCACACAAACATATTTTGAAATGGAAAACGTAACATTAAAATCAACAACAACATTATACCCATTGTATTCCCACAAAGTGGGGAAACATAACATTAAAATCAGGTCCATGAAAAGTATCGCCAAAGCAAACATTTAGAATAATTGTGACAACTCTCATGATGCTGAAAAAAGCAGAAAACTTAACCAAATATCAGAAAAGCTCCGTCAACATTAGCTTTAAAGGAACAATATAGAAATAAAGGAGAGACTCACAAACTAATGACTGACAACTGAAAAATAGGTCCTTTAGAGGTTTTAATTGTAATAGTGTATCAGTCCTGAGCATTCCGATGAATCAAAGACTACCTCAATTGACGGATGAGAGTGGCCTTCAAATGAAAGGGGAATACAGAAGTAACCAAATGGACTAGAAGAACGACACAAGGAAAATGGCAAAATCATCTCCGTTTCGAACTTGAAAATCACAAAACATAAAAGATGGAAGATACAAAAGAAGCTTTCTATATGAAAAATTATTTGGGTCACTACAAGATAGAGAAATTTTGAATCAACATATTTTATTTTATTTTTTTGAAAAAATATGTATGGAATCTTTGAATCAACGGATTTCAGTAATCAACAACAACAACAACAACAAACTCAGTGTATTCCCACCTAGTGGAGTCTGGGGGGGTAAGATGTACGCAGTCCATACCTCTACCTCTAAAGAAGTAGAAAGGCTGTTTCCGATAGACCCCCGGCTCAAGGCACGAGATACCACACAAACACATAGTAAAGCACAGAAGCAGATTACATAACATAAATACGGCACCCATAAGTAATATAAAACAGAGGAAAGCAGAGGAAAGCACACAGATTCGTGATAAAACATGGAACACGGAACACGGAATCATAACAGGAATAAAACCCCCACCAAATAATTCTCTACACTAGCGACCCAAACTGGCCCTAGTCCTCTGCCCTAATTCGCGTCCCCCAGACCTTCCTATCTAGGGTCATGTCCTCGGTGAGCTATAACTGCTCCATGTCCCGCCTAATCACCTCACCCCAGTACTTCTTCGGCCTACCCCTACCCCACCTAAAACCATCCAACGCTAGCCTCTCACACCTACGGACCGGGGCATCCATGCCCCTCCTCTTCACGTGTCCGAACCATCTCAATCGGGCTTCCCGCATCTTGCACTCCACTGAAGTCACACCAACCTTCTCCCGGATAGTCTCATTCCGAACTCTATCCCCTCTAGTCAGCCCACACATCCAGCGCAATATCCGCATTTCTGCCACCTTCATTCTTTGGATGTGGGAGTTCTTAACTGGCCAACACTCCACTCCATACAACAAAGCCGGACGGACTACCACCCTGTAGAATTTGCCTTTAAGCTTGGGCGGCACCTTCTTATCACACAGCACCCTCGACGCGAGCTTCCACTTCATCCATCCCGCCCCAATCCGGTGCGAGACATCCTCGTCAATCTCACCGTTACTCTGGATCACGAACCCAAGATACTTGAAATTATCCCTCTTACATACATCCTGTGCTTCCAGCTTCACTACTACGTCATTCTCCCGCCTCACGTCATTAAACTTGCATTCCACATACTCTGTCTTGCTTCTGCTCACCCTGAACCCTTTAGACTCAAGAGTTTGCCTCCACACCTCTAATTTGTCATTCACACCCCCTCGAGTCTCATCTATCAGAACTACTCCATCACCAACGCAAACAAAAAGGGACTAAGAGCAGATCCCTGATGCAATCCTGTCAGGACCGTGAAATGCTCTGAGTCTCCTCCCGCCGTCCTCACCTGGGTTTT
Source organism: Capsicum annuum (assembly GCF_002878395.1). NCBI lineage: Eukaryota > Viridiplantae > Streptophyta > Magnoliopsida > Solanales > Solanaceae > Capsicum > Capsicum annuum. The sequence goes on along the minus strand of NC_061115.1, from coordinate 113,599,761 downwards.
CGCCCCATCATACATATCCTTAATTGCTCTGATATATGCCAGCGGTACTCCACTCACCTCCAAGCATCTCCAAAGCACTTCCCTGGGGACTTTGTCGTAAGCCTTCTCCAGGTCGATAAACACCATGTGCAGATCCTTCTTCCTTTCCCTATACTGTTCCACCAACCTCCGTACCAGGTGGATTGCCTCCGTCGTCAAGCGGCCAGGCATAAATCCAAACTGGTTTTCCGAAATAGACACTATCCGTCTCAGCCTCACCTCGACCACTCTCTCCCAGATCTTCATAGAGTGACTCAATAACTTAATCCCCCTATAGTTATTGCAACTCTGAATGTCCCCCTTATTCTTATAGAGAGGGATCATGGTACTCTACCTCCAAGCCTCGGGCATCTTTGCCATCCTGAAGATTTCATTAAACAATCCAGTCAACCACCTTACACCAGCCTCTCCAACGAACTTCCAAAACTCCACCGGTATCTCATCCGGCCCCGTCGCCCTACCCCTTCGCATCCTGCGAACGGCCTGTCTAACCTCTTCTACCTTAAAACGTCTACAATAGCTAAAATCCCGACACTCCTCTGAGTGCTCCAGTTCAAATATGTTCAATGGGTTCAAATATGGGATCTTTGTTCATGTCAAATTGCTCAGGCCAAAATCATCTGCAATAGCCTATAAGAACTTGGGGTGATACGAGGGAAAATTTTCGGTAGGTAATCCGATTGAGTTTAGAACAAAAAAATTTTATCACATAATACAAAGATGTTTCACCAAAATGATCGTCTCTTTGGCATAAATATTTTGCAAACTAATATTCATTTGGTTAATACAGGATTAGATAAAGTCAAAAGGATAAGTAAGACCCAGCATTAGATTCTACTGCTGAGCTTTTTCTCATTTACCTCGAACTAAGGACATCTAAAGAGAGCATACCGAAAAATATAACCTACTTCCTCACATGTTGTAACAGGACATTTAGATGCTAACACATGCTAACTAAGAGGAGAACAATAGCTAACCGCCTTTTTTTTTACCTTATAAAAAACCAAAAGCTAACTATTCTGTTTTGGCAAGTTAAAATTATGGAAATTCTTTTGACAACTCGAGCTAGCTGTTTTTTGGTACTTCTGTTGTAAACCTGTTCCGAGGTTAACTTATTTGAGGGATACTGATGTGGAATCACAACGGTGCTAAATCACCAAATTAGCTAACAAGCAAAGACAACATCATCGGCATCATATCTGCTGGAAATATATCTTCCAGAATCGTTATGCTTGAATTCTTGTAGCGATCTTTACCGAAAGCCCCCACCACCACCACCACCCGGCTTTAATGGTACTATGACATATTTAACATAATATAAATAAACATTACTTGACTAACCAGAGAGTAAAAGAAATTCATATTCTCCAAAAATAATCTCGCTAGAATTTTAGTCAGAAGCACATTCATCTAAAGAGATTCATCATTCCAAATCATTGCCAAGTTACAACAAACCTATGCACATGATCTGCAACTAATGCAGCAGCACCATATTTAGCACAGAGAAGTAGAAAAAATAAAAGAAACAGAGCACGTGCAATCTAATATTCATACAAAAGTCTCTAACTGACGATATTCATAAACTGACATACCATGTTATTCGAAATTGCAAAAGCAGGTGATAGTCTCGCAACGAACTGGCTGGAATAGCATGAGGCATCTTTCTGTGTGAAGCAAATACAATTAGAGAAAATAATTAATAAATAAACAAAGCACAGCTCATGAGTGAAAGAACATGATTTTTTGTTCTCTAGTTTTTACGGAACAAATATGGGGAAAGATCATTTCTTGTTGAATCTCAAGCACGAGACATGAAAAGTAACTAAGAAAGAACAATTACCAGGATAAAGGGGATACCAGTTCTACCGCAGCAGGCTCAACGTATCTTCCAAAAAGTTTGTGAAGATTCCCATATACCTATAAAAGGAACTTCTCAGTGATCTTTTAAAGCAAAAACATGAGTGGAAGTGTTGATATTCATGATCAACGGTCACATGATGGAATAACCATCAATCTGTAGAATCGTTTTTTTTTTTTTTTTTCAAATTAAGAGTTTACCAGTGCAGAAAAGAATTCTAGCAACATTAACTGTTAGAAAGCACATTTGGAAAGCAGTAATGCAATGTACACAATTGTTCTTTATCAAGGAAGAGTAGACAAGAATTTGTAAAGATGGAGAAACAAGGAAGAGTTTTGAGCAAGAACCTTATGGTGTGCTTCAGCTGGAAATTGGAAGAAACGGGAGCAGCAAGAGAAAGCAAATGGAAGGAAAGAGTTCACATTGTTTAGCAAAAGAGAAGTTGGAGAGTATTAGTTAAAAGGAAGTTATGTGGACTCACACATTCCCTCATTTTTGCAATCTTTCTAAAATCTAAAAAATGTTTTCCCTTTTCAACCCTTACGAAGGAAAGAACCAACATGAAATTATTGCATTTTCTCAAAGGGGTCCGGGCAATTAGCTGGTTCTTCCATCATTTCCACTCTCTCCTTTCCTAGGCAATACACCTTTGTCATAGTGCTATCTTAAAACTTATTATTACCATTTGGACTTGTCCCTCCTTTACATGGATTTTTCTAATAGTCGCATCAATGTGATTGCTGCAGCATCCATCTTCTACAGAACTAAAGTTACGTTCGGCCTGAAGAAATTGAGAAAGGTTGAAGATATCAGTTGCACATAACATGATAAGATATAAAATAACAATACTCAAGAGATACTATTGGGCTTTTGAAAAACCAGACACATCCAATGTTCTGTTTATTATGAACAATTCCTGATAACAAGAGCAACAGGGGTCATATTTAGTCACATAGATTTATCTTCAAAAACATATCCCTGGTATGATACCCAATGCAGGGAAAGTGCTAGAGTTGTGATTCCACCAATACGAGAATGAATGTAGGACACTAGAGGTCCAACATATTTTAAGATATATTACAGCCACACAAAACTGGACAAGATTAGAATTGATCACCAGACAGATGAATCTCTTGACAATTTTAGCTATAGTTTACATAGACCTCCAAAGTCACCACCTCATAGATGCAATGCTATGATGGCTAAAGTGCCAAAGGTGGACAAGGTGGATTAAAATCTCACGTACGGGAGTTAGGATGATTTGTCAGGTTGTCTCGCTTATTCTTCTTTAATATTAGTTATACTATGAGTTGTATTTCTCTTGTAATCTCTTGTTCTTTGAGTTTGGCATTATTTCTGTTTGTGGTTTTCACACTTTGATTATCATTGCATCTTGTTATGCCTATTGTTTAGGACGTTTGTCGGTTTGTCTATAGGATTTTGCCAGGATGTTATCATTTCCGTTATTTCTTTCTCTCTACTGCTTTCGACTATCTTTTTTCTTGAGCCAAGGGTCTATTAGAAACAGACTCTCTACATCCAAGGTAGTGGTACAGTCAGTGTACACTCTACCCGCCCCAAACCCTACTTTGTGGGATTACACTGAGTATGTTGTCGTGTTGGAAGTTACCTCGAAAGACCTGTAAGTTTCCCAAATAAATGTAGAAGGCCCTTCTAGAATTATGTTTAATGTCCCTTTATTACTTTCCTGATTGGCGCCTCAGGTCGATAGTGGTCGGACCTCCACTTAGTTTCACCCAAACTTCATCAAATGTGTGAGATCAAACGCACACCTTTTGTAGCCAAACTAAACTTCGACCTTACTTTAACTAAGACCAGTACAAGGGTAGCAAATGATTAATGTATGCGATACCTAGTAGGTATTAAGGCTCAACTGTTTTGACACTTAAATTATATTAGGTAGGGATATGTTTGAGAGTTAGAGAACTTTTAGGTTTAGAGTATCCTTGATTCAGTTTAAAATGAATTATTTACCGGCATAGGACTAAATTGGCTGGAATAAGGCGGAGCGGATGTCTGAATCCCACTAGTTTAGGATTGAGTAATAGTTATTGATTGATACCCCCTATAACGATGTGCAGGAGGTCCCCTCATCTTGATGTGACTTGTGTTCTGATATATTAGAAAGTTGTCATTTATAGTTAGGAAAAACATGCTTTAAGAAAGTTGTCATTTATAGTTAGGAAAAACATGCTTTAAGCCTTTAACAAATAACATAGGTGAAATCTGATATCTCTTTAAACTTTTACTGTTATGGTTGTTGAAATAAATATACACAAGGCATAAGATAATAAGACGAGGAATTAAAAATATAATAATTTCCTTTTTCACCTTGTTATTATTATTATTTTTTTTTTTATAACTGTGGTGTCCGGGCCAGCTTGCGCGCACCTCGACTAAATCCACGGGATACCTACCACCTCCCACCAACAACAGGTACTACGTAATAATTTCCTTTTTCACCTTGTTATTTCCTTTTACTTGATGATACATTATTTCCTTATAATAAACCAAAAGTACAGTTTCTAATCTAGATGTTATGGAGAGACATGGGTTTCAGATTATCTACCTTCTCAGGAAGAAAATGGAAGAAATTATTTGTTACTAGGACAGACTTCTCAGTAGTAGTAGAACACAACTAGATTACGTGTTATGACACAAAATACACAAGGTGCGGCCAGATTGAAAGAACATTTAATCCCATGAAAGTAAGGTTCTTAAATGGGAAAGTTGACTTGAGACAAAACTCGTTGCAAGTGGCATAAGCATCCATATTTGCTTTCCTAACTCTCCTTTAGTTAGTGTGAGCACTGAGAAATTACTTTAAGGTGGCCTCTGCATATAGTAACTCATGAACTTAGCATTTCACAATTGCTCCTTTTCTTTGAACCAGTTCAATATGGCTGCTACACTTCGAGAGGAAGGATAGTTGAGTAGAAAAGAGATGACCATGATATCCCAGGATAAAGAAAAACTCTCAAGCTACAGCTGAACTGAAGAAAAACCTGAAGTCTAAAAGTCGCAGACACTACATGGAAATAGAATCTTACCTGCAAAAGTGATGACTCATACGCTTGAAGAGCCTCCTCAAAGGTACATATACAAGAGTCATTCCATGCCACCATTGCAGATAAGATAGAAGCACCTTCGAACTCCGCTAGTTCAATCTAAGGTGATATTATTTCAACACACAAAGAGCAATGAACATTACATAGAACGGAGAGAATATTCAAGGTTCAAGCTTAAGCCATGGCTATGCAAGAAGATCTCACTTACCTGGGGTACGAAAAAGTAGAATAACCCAGCTTCTTGCATCATGGAGGATGATATTGTATCAAAACTTAGGTTCAAAAACCCATAAGCCACCACTGGTGTTGATTCAACAGCACAACATCTGCAGCAGCACCAGTGTAATATTAATCTGTGATGTCTATTAAAGATGAACAGAAAATTTACACAGTTCATATGATTGTAAAGTGCCGAATCATGATATTTGTATCTCATCCTCTTTCTTAATTGATATCTGAATCACATGCAATTTTCTTCTCAAATACAGAAAGAGGGGTAAGAGAGGAACCGGCGCACTTCATTGAGGGTATGAGTCAAGAACTAACCCTTATAACTGATTTCAACTTGATTACTAACAACACCAAAGTGCAAATCAGAATTTTCAGAATTCTGGAATTACAAGGACATAATCAGAGTTTCTGCCATTAGAATGTGATAACCACCTGATGTAGAGAGTTGGGTGTCAGAGACCACTGCATGCTCCCCCCACGCCTTACCCACCCCCATCCCCACCTCAATATCTCCGTCTCTTATGGCATTTCATCTAATAGAGCACTTTGTTAATACAAAGAACAACTTCAAAGGATCCTATTGAGTAACTACTCTGCTCTGTGGGAAAAATCAAAGCTTTTTATTCATGTAGGGGTCATCGAGTAACTCACTCTAGTGGATTGTAAAAAATATTATTGAATTGTGTATCTACATTGTTACAATTGAGTCCTATTTATAGACACTATATTTTAGTCATTACATACGGTACTATATACAAATCCTATTTCTAATCTAACACACCTCTCAAACTGGTGCATACAAGCCATATGTACTTAATACGAGGACCGGTGAGGAACTTGGCGAAAATATCTACAAGCTGATTACTTGACTTCACAAATTTTGTAGCAATATCTCCGGAGTATCTATTTTGCTGACAAGGTGAGAGTCAATCTCAATGTGCTTAGTCCTCTCATGAAATATTGGATTTGATACTATATGAAAGGCCGCTTGGTTATCACACATAAGTTCCATCTAAATGATTTCTCCAAATTTTAGTTCTCTGAGCAATGGTTAATCCAAACTAGCTCACAAGTTGCAACAGTCATTGCTCGATAATCTGCTTTTGCACTAGATTGAGCAACACTTTGTTTCTTACTCTTCCAGAACACTAAATTACCTCCTACTAAAACATAATATGCGGATGTAGCATGTCTATCAGAAGGTGATTTTGCCCAATTAGCACCTCTATATCTAACAATTTGTTCAAGGCCTCAATCCTCGAAGACTAATCCTTTACCTGGAGGTTGAAGCTAACTTTATATACCGCAGAATGTGGACAATTGCATCCCAATTCCATAAATTAACTTATAACACACCCAAAAAAAAATGTCATGTCTAGTCATTGTGAGATAATTCAACTTACCACCTATATCTTCCGGGATCACTAAGTGGCTCCCCCTATCCTAGCAAGAGTTAAGCATGCAGATCCACAGGAGTGTCAGTGGATCTACATTCTATCATTCTAGTCTTCGTAAGAATGTCTAAGGCATACTTGCACTGAGAAATAACAATATCTGATCTACACTGAGCAACATCAATACCTAGAAAATACTTCGGCAAACCGAGGTCTTTGATCTGGAAAGGGTAAAAGAGACGTTGCTTTAAATTAGTGATATCATGTTGATCATCACCGGTAATAACGATATCATCAACATAGACCTTTTCGCATGATAAGCAAGGAATTTTCTCAAGCAAAGACGTGTCGCCTCAATTGTCTATAGGGAACACTCATTCTCCTTCATACATCCATTCATACAAGTTCCTCAAACAGTGAAGAAACAAGAATTTCCTCCATTAAACTTTCACTAAGTGTAATCCGTTTGGAAGAGGTTATTTACTTGTTTGCATCCATTTCCGCTTCATAATTGATTTTAAAATATCACAACCTCTTTGAGGAAAAAAAATAAATGGAACCTCAAGTTGCTCCATTCCCACCAATAATTAATTCTAATTCCGCTTTACTTCATCAAGTTGGATTCATATAAAACGACCCATGGGAGTCTGATTTGCATAGAAGTGCAAAATTGCAAAAGGAACGTAACTAGTCAATTATGTCAGAGCTGAAATTGAAGACATGATGAAGGTTAGAAATTACCTTCCAAATTCACCATACTCTTTAGTGGAAGAAAATCCCTTCAAGTTTATTGATGCACCAATTCCAAAGATCCCCCGAGCATGACTCGATACAAATGATTTACATGATGGGTTTTCCCTCTCCTTGGAAAGGAAAAATTGTGGAAATACCCCTGATGACTCGGGTTGACAGCAAAACCAATTCAAAGATTTTGCACTGGGAGGAACACCAACCTACATATAAGCAATCATCCTCTCACTAATCAAGAAAAAAGACCAACTCTATAAAAAATAAAAACATTGAAACATGAATGCACTCGTGTTGGCATGTTGGAGTGTCTGTACGGAATAGGTCCCACTACTATGTAACCCCATAGCAGTATATGTCCCAAACAACATATCATCAACTAGACACTAAAAGTTAACAAAGAAAACATGCATATAATGCACCCATAAACATTATTAGTTTAAAAGAACTCATATGATAACATAAATTAGAAATTTAATAAGTTTTCTATTTTCCTTTTTGGATCACTTCTAGATTTTAATGGCATCCTTGAGCGACGTGACGACTATGCTAACCATCATTATATCCCCTATTTAAGTGGATGCCCTCGAATGGACAGTTAAATAAGTAAAGTTGTTTAGTTGCTGCTATCTAAGACTAATTATGCAATAAGATCAGCCTAGGAGCATCACAGCTATTATTCCTCATATATTTCTAAAATTCCTTCACAGGTGCACATTACCTAAATTAAGGTGCATTTTATAATCGCTACACAAAGTTCACTAGAATCAAAGGAATAACTAGAACGAAAATAGCAGGAGCCTTTTGTTTTGACGAATTAACCTAAATAGTCAATCACCCGCTGATTAAACTAAAAATAGCTGACGGGTATATAATATATTGTATAATCCACGTATAATATGTGTATGATCGGATATACTCAGTATATAATATGTATACCGGCTAGAAAATGTAAACAGTAAATCTGTTCGCTATTTGTGTAAGGATCCCTTTTATTTTTGAAGTACCTGGAATCTAAACATGCCACTAGAGCAACAAGGAGGCTTGGCCTTAAGCTCCTCGACAGCCTCTTTAATCTTTTCCAATCCTTGTTTTAAAGTCAATGCTGGTGACAAAGTGCGAGTAATGCACGTCGAAATCAACAATGCTGCATCCTCTGGTTCCAATATTCCGTTTTCTTGCATTGAACAACGAACGACCTACATTTACATTTACAAAACACCAGAATTAGAAAAAGAAACCCATTACGAAAAAAGTTGCTAGTGCACTTTGAACTTTGCACTTTGTACCCCTTAAGAAAAAATTATTAATAAAAGTATTTTACCACAGGTCATATTAATTGACATATAAGTCTTTGGTATAGAGAAATGACTTGGAATGCAAGTACCCACTTTGTTCCTAAATAAGTGCTATTATTAGCAAACTACTAATTCCTAACAACAACAACAAACCCAGTGTATTCCCAAAAAGTGGGGTCTGGGGAGGGTAAGATGTACGCAATCCATACCGCTACCTCCGAAGAAGTAGAGTGGCTGTTTCCGATAGACCCTCGGCTCAAGATAAGGAATAGTAAACAAGGGGATGGATGACATAACAGAAATAAGGAATAAGAAATAACAAAATAGAAATCAGAGAAATACGAAATACGAGAAATAAGAGCAACACGAAAAGAGAAAATAGGAACTAAGAAAAAAGAAATAGGACACCCACCTAGTAATAACATACACTCACACACCAAAGACACCTATGTACACAGTCCTAGAATTACTAACCCGGCTACACAAGATCTCTCCTGACTGCTTGCTACAACCCACACACTCACACTAGCCTTCTATCCTTATCCGCGACCTCCACACCTTCCTATCTAGGGTCATGTCCTCAGTAAGCTGAAGTTGCTCCAAGTCATGTCTAATCACTTTCCTCCAATATTTCTTTGGCCAACCTCTACTCCTCTAGAAGCCATCCAAAGCTAGCCTCTCATACCTATAAACTGGGGCATCCACACCCCTCCTCATCACATGTCCAAACCATCTCAGCCTTCCTTCCCGCATTTTGTCCTCCACCGAAGCCACTCTCACCTTCTCTCGGATAATCTCATTCCTAACTCTGTCCACTCTAGTAAGCCCACACATCCAACGCAACATTCTCATTTCTGCTACCTTCAATTTTTGGATGTGGAAGAGCTTGACTGGCCAACACTCCGCTCCATACAACATGGCCAGACGAACTGCTACTCTATAGAATTTGCCTTTAAGCTTAAGGAGCACCTTCTTATAACACAACACTCCCGAGGCGATCCTCCACTTCATCCAACCTGCTCCAATACGTTTAGAGACATCCTCATCAATCTCACCATTCCCCTGAATCATAGACCCAAGATACTTAAAACTATCCCGACTCATCAATCTCACCATTCCCCTAAATCATAGACCCAAGATACTTAAAACTATCCCGACTCACCAATCTCACCATTCCCCTGAATCATAGACCCAAGATACTTAAAACTATTACAAACACCTGGGAGTCCAACCTCACCACCACTTCGTCCTCCTGCCTCAAGTCACTAAACTTGCATTCCAAATACTCCGTCTTGGACCTACTCAACCTAAACCCCTTAGACTCAAGGGTTTGCCTCCAATCCTCCAATTTGTCGTTTACAACACCCCTCACCCCCGCGTCTCATCAATCAGCACTACATCATCCGCAAATAGCATACACCAAGGCACCTCGCCCTAAATACTCCGCGTCAACACGTCCATCACCAACACAAAAAGGAACGGACTAAGAGTCATCCCTGATGCAACCCTATCTCGATCGGAAAATGCTCTGAGTCTCCTACTGTCGGCTTCACCCGGTTCTTCCCTCCATCGTACATGTCCTTAATAGCTCTGATGTACGCCATCGTGACACCTCTCACCTCTAAGCATCTCCAAAGAACCTCCCTCGGGACTTTATCATACGTCTTTTCCTCGTCGATGAACACCATGTGTAAATCCTTCTTCCTTTCTCTATACTGCTCCACCAATCTCCTCACCAGGTGGATTGCCTCTGTCGTCGAGCGAACAGGCATAAATCCAAACTGATTCACCGAAACGGACACAACCCTCCTCAATCTCCGCTCAACCACTTTCTCCCAAATCATCATAGTGTGACTCAACAGCTTAATATCCCTATAGATGTTGCAACTCTGAATGTCACCCCTTTTTTTATATAACGAAATCATCGTACTCTATCTCCAAGCCTCGGGCGTTCTCGCGGTCTTGAAAATGCCGTTAAACATATCATTCAACCACCTTAAACCTGCCACACCAGCATACTTCCAAAAATCCATCGAAATCTCATCAGGCCCCGTCGCCCTACCCCTCCGCATCCTACGAATCGCCTCTCTGACCTCCTCAACCTTAAAACGCCTACAGTAACTGAAATCACGACTCTCCTTCGAGTGCTCCAACTCCCCTAACTCAATGCCTCTGTCCCCCTCCTCGTTCAAAAGTCTATGAAAGTACTCCTTCCATCTCTTCTTAATGTGAACATCCTCCACCAAAACACTACCATCCTCCCCCTTAATACACTTCACTTGATCGAGGTCACGACCCTTCCGCTCCCTAGCCTTAGCAAGCCTATACAACTTTTTTTCCCTGCCTTTCTCCTCTAACCCCACATACAATCTCTCGAACGTTGCTGACTTAGCAGCCATAACTGCTAACTTAGCCTCCTTCCTTGCTACTTTGTAAACCTCCCGATTCTCTCGCTTCTCCTCTTCATCTTTACTCTCAATCAACTTAACATACGCCCTCTTCTTAAACTCTACTTTCTTCTTCACTTTTGCATTCCACCACCAATCCTCCTTATGACGTCCTGCCTGACCCCTCGAAACACCCAACACTTCCCTAGCAGTCTTTGTGATGCAGTTGGCCACCCTATCCCACATAACATCCACGTCCCCCTTGCACTCCCACACCCTCATTCCCGCCACCTTTTCCCCTATCTCCAGAGCACTAACTTGCGTCAAGCCACCTTATTTAATTCTAGGTCGACCCTCCCCGGCCCTTCTCGTCTTGCTCTTCTTGATAGACAAGTCCATCACTAGAAGCCTGTGTTGGGTCGAAAGATGCTCACTCGGAATGACTTTACAGTCCTTACATAACACCCTATCCCCCTTCCTAAGCAGCAGAAAGTCAATCTGAGTCTTGGATATCGCGCTTCGGAAGGTAATCAGGTGATCCTCCTTCTTCGGAAAGCTCGACTTCACTACCACCAACCCAAAGGCCCTCGCAAAATCCAACAGAGCAGCTCCCTCACCATTTCTGTCACCGAACCAAAACCTCCATGCACAGGTCATAGCCTCCCGGTAAGACCCCAATGTGCCCATTGAAGCCCCTTGCTATGACAATTTTCTCCGAGCTAGGCACGTTTCTCACCACCTCGTCCAAATCCTCCCAAAATCTCGCTTTTATCTCCTCTTCCAAGACTACTTGCGGCGCATAAACACTACATACATGCAGCGTAAAACCCCCAATGTCCAACTTAATCTTCATCAGCCTATCACTGACCCTCTTAACCTCCACCACCTGACCTCTAAGCTCCTCATCCACCAAGATGCCCACTCCATTCCGACGCCGTTCACTCCCTAAGTACCACAGCTTGTACCCATCCATATCCCTAGCCTTAGATCCTACCCACCTAGTCTCCTAAACACACGTAATATCAATCCTCCTCTTTTTAAGAATCTTCACCAGCTCTACGGACTTACCCTGAAGGGTCCCAAGAACAAGATTTATGTAGCACAATGTAAAAAACAAAAAATCAAGAACTCATTTCAAAAGGAAAAAAGCCAACCAAGGGATTGATATATAAAACTACTAATTCCTAGAAAACAAAAAATAATTTTACTAACTTACCCTTAATACCTTGAAAAAGATGTTAATTTCTTGATATATAAAACTCTCTTGATTTAAAGACACTGATAAAATTGGAAGAACACAATTAATATCTTCTTGATAATCTAAAATACCACTTATTTAGAAACCAAAAAGAAAAAAAAAAAGCTAAAACACCACTTATCCATTGATGTATGTGTCTTTGGTATTGAGAAATAATTCGGAAAACAAGTAATTAATGTTAGGAGTAAAACATGAAAAAAAAAAAAAAACAATCTATCTTTTTTTGAAACGTTAAAAATGACAACTAAAATTTTTGAAATATTGCACAAGTAAAAGTGAACGAAGTGAGTATTATAACACAACATGTGAGATAGCAACCTGAAAGCTTGGGGTTTTGCAGAGACGAGACCGTGTGAAGCGTCTGGAAAACTGATTGTAATGGGTGACATTGGTGATTGTATGGCGAATTGGAAGAAGAGATGGATAAAAAGGAAATGTATGAGTTCCAGTTAGGCTGTGAGACTTCATTACGTGAAAATTATTACGGTGGAAGCGGGGAGAAGACGGAGGAACACTAACGGAAATTTGATGGAAGTTTTGATATTTTTAGGAGTGAAGAGGATAAGGTGTTGGATTTATTTTTTGTTTATTTAAAAATAAAAAGAGAGAGAGGGCTATTTTAAATGAAAATCTTTCACTATTTTTTCCAAAACAAAGTTCACTTTATTTGAAGATTTTCCCGATGAAAATTTTAAATATAGCTTCAAATTATATTTAAAATTTAGAAAACACACAAAATTTTTTCAAAGATTTTAAAATTTTTTTTTCATAAATAATCTCATTTAAATTATATTTCATATTTAAATTATATTTCATATATCAATTTTTAAAGAATACATTTAAATTTAAATACTTATTCTAAAATTTGTAGTCAAACACAAGTTCAACTCAAATTTCAATTTCAAATAAAATGAAAATTTTTAAAATTTTCATGGTCGAATGCTCGATGACTTAGGAGTTATAATTTTACCACCCACAGGCCACAAGGTATATTTGGTCCCCGCTTTTCTATTCTCTCTGTTTCCTAAGCAATTGTTATGAAATATAAAGCAAAGAAGGAAGAATCGAGAGAAAAATGTGATTCTTATTTCTTTGAGGGTGAATAACAACAATGGAAAATCCCTTTATTTATAGGAAAAAACTATCATCGTCCCAAAAGTTAGATTTCTAACTATTCCACAAATAGACATTTACTATATATGGTAAAATAGACATTCACAATAAATAGTAATACATTTATAACACTCCCTCTTGAATGTGTAATTGATAGACAATACGTCTTTAGGAAGCCTCATTGAAAACCTTACAAGAAAAACTCAGTAGGATAAAATCTTGTAAGGAAAAAAAAGTACTTCGTGTATTAACTCCTTTACATCCCGATCTTGTGCACCATCTTTTTGAAAGTTGTAGTTGGAAGAGACTTGGTGAATAAATCAACCATATTGTCACTAGAACGAATCTGTTGCACGTTAATTTCACTATTCTTTTGTAGCTCGTGTATATAGAAAAGCTTTGGTGAAATGTGTTTTGTTCTATCTCCTTTTATGAATCTTGTATTAAGTTGCGCTATGCATGTTGCATTATCTTCATATAAAATTATGGGATTTGTCATAGTTCAAACCATATTTTTTTCGAATCTGATGTATCATGGACCTCAACCACGTATATTCTTGGCTTGCTTTATGAATAGATGTAATCTCAGCATGGTTTAATGAGATGGCTATGCTAGACTACTTTATATATCTCCAAGATATGACAGTACACCCACATATAAACATACAACTTATTTGGGATCGAGTTTTATACGGGTCAGATAAGTACCCAGCATCAGCATAACCAACAAGATCGTAACTACAATCTTTAGAATAAAATAAACTCATATCGATAGTTTCTTTTAGATAACATAATATGTATTTGATCCCATTCTAATGTCTCCAAATAGGAGCAAAACTATACTGACACGACCCGAACTAGGGCCTGACCGTGTCGGGCATCTCAAATGCCACGTAGATCGGAGATCACCCCCTGCACCTAACCAACCCAAACCCAACACACCTCAAAGTCAGATGAATTTCGAACATATAACAAAATAGCATGCAATAACTTAAGAAAATTTCAATGCATGTCCATGACCAACTATCGACGATTAGCCAAACGATAGTCCGACACCGTCCACTAACCACAGTAGTCAAAACAAAGCCTTCTAAATAGTGAACCAAAACTGAATAACACTAAAGTGTCGGGACATGCCCCCGACTATAGCCAAAATCAGTATCCAATAGTTTATAACTCAAAAGGAAAACACAATCTTGAAATGGAGCCTTCTGAAGTATGGAAGCTTACCACTTCAAGTTGACTCTCGATCAATCCATAATCACAGAGCAGAAGAAGTAGAAGTATGGCCAAATCCTACATTACATGGGGATACAACGTTCAAAGACAGTTGCAGGGTGAAAGCTAGTATGTAACTCAGGAATAAAGATAAAATAATGCTATCAATTCAAATCAAATCAACCAATGCACAATAACTATATGCAAATACATATATACATATCATGCCGGGATAGGAACTAAGGTTTAGCATGCACTTTAAAACCTTAACCTAGATTGTGTAGCTCAATTATCATATAATAGTACCCACGGGCTACATGGGCTCCAACTCTCACCCCCTGGTCGAGCCCTAGTACGTGTAGCCTCACAAATCGAAGAATAATCTCATATATATGCACACGGGGGACTCGAACCTCCCAACATATACTAAGGTGACTTAACCACCCGATCATGTAACGATTTATGAGGGACTTGAACCTCCCTAATCATGAAATAATAATAAGGGGGACTTGAACCTCCCTGGTCACTTTGACCCCCGCATCGGCAAACATGATTTTCAGTATCGATCACCTGGACCTCCGCTTTTACGACTCAGCTACACAACCCTTATTAGATCCCAAATAAAATATTTATCACACAATCCCAATCATAAACCATATTTCACATCAAGGCATACGTTGTTGGAATCGTCATACCAACTACACTTGCAAGGTAACAACAACATAGCAAGACAGTTTTTTCATTAATTTGGGAAAACAACTCTCTTTGTTCATTAATACAAGGTGGGGGGACACCAATTCCCTTTGTTCATTAAACCATGTCATTGTGTTTTCAAATACCTCTATATATCACGCAATAGTTTAGGACTAGTTCAATTTTACAAATTCCCACATTTTTTATAACTTGGCACTAATTTCACATTATGGGTTGGGGTCATAACTATTTCAAAAGTCACAGTTTGGGAAAATCACAATTCCCTAATTCATCCACCATACTCATGCCCCTACAAGTTTAAAACCATATTTAAAGCATGAATAATTATAATTGAAAACATTCTTCAACAATAAGCATTCAAAACCCACAATCATTGTTTTCAAAACCAAAATAATTCCATATGAATAACACTTTAATAAATATGTTTTTTAACAAATTAACAATGAGGGAAGAGTCACATACCAGAAATAGTAATATGTATAGAGAGAAATCACCCTTGAAAGCCCTAATCGATCAACCTCTTAAAAACCCTAAGTATTTTTTACCTTGAGAAATTTGAGAGTGTTAAAAAGTTACTTTGATGTGTTTCTGAGTGGTAAAGACATCCTAATGCGGTTATAAGACGTGAATTTCAAGTTGGGTAAGAGAGAAAATTTCTAGAATGCCCTTAACTTAAAAGCTAAAAAAGGGTTGTCTTTAACTATGAGTCAACCATCGACTCGTAACTAATGCTTATGACTCGTCACCGTGAGTCGTAACCAGGGTAGAACCACTAAAGCACCCGACACTACTGACCTTATGACTCAGCCACAAGAATCATAATAGGACCCTATGACTTGTAGGGCCCAATCGTAATCAATACAGAACCCATTTGGCTTATACACTGGACACCCTACGATTTACACCCCCACGACTCATAATAAATCTCTACGCTCATAGTGAGCCACTCGTACTCAAAGCAGAATCATGCCACAAACTTACATGATTTTGTTATGACTTATCCCAATGACTCATCAGGACACCCTACGACTCATAGGGCAAGTTGTAACCAGGGTAGTGAGCTCAAAGCTCAAGGAATTTTTAAGGGCCTAAAATTTAGGGTGTTTTAATTCTTCCCCACTTGGATCATTCATCCTTGAATGATGGGACAAGGCATTTATTAGCATGAATTGACTCCACATACCTCTACTTTTATCTTTAACAAAGGCAGAAAATAAAGATGCTAAGGAAATCACTCCTTTATTTAACAAAGTCAGAAAACAAAGATGTCAAGGAATACACATACCTTAAGCACGATTATCCGAAACAAAAAACAAGAATAGTTACTTGGACTTTATGTCTTTTTCAGCTTCCCCAGTAGCCTTTTCAACCTTGTGGTTCTTCCATAGAACCTTTACTGAAGCTACGTCCTTCATTCGCAATTGATAAACTTATCGATCCAAAATTTCAACCAGGCTTCTTCATAAGATAAGGAATCCAAAATACCTACCTCCTCTAAAAGAACAACTGTCAAAGGATCACCCACGTATTTTCTCAACATCGAAACATGAAATACCGAATGAATAGAGCTCAAACTAGAAGGAAACTCCAATTCATACGCGACATTACCAACCCTATTCAACACCAAGTACGGACCAATATATCGGGGGCTAAGCTTCCCCTTCTTACCAAATCACATTAGTCCTTCATGGGAGATACCTTTAAGAACACCCAATCACCAACACTAAATCCACCCCCTTCGCTTCACATCCGCATAAGACTTTTGGCGACTTTGTGCAACTTTAAGCTTATCCTGAATCACCTTGACCTTTTTCATCATTTGGTGAACTAAATTCGGGCCAAACATCTCAGCCTTACCAACTTCAAACCACCCGATGAGAGGCCTACACCTCCTACCATACAAGACCTTCAAAGGAGGCATACTAATACTAGAGTGGTAGTTATTATTATACGCAAACTCTACAAGAGGCAAATGATCAACCCAACTACCACCATAGTCAATCACACAAGCTCTAATCGTGTCTTCCAGCTTCTGAATAGTCCTTTTCTCTTACCCATCCAACTGCAGATGGAAATCAGTACTAAAGCTTGCCTTAGTTCCCAAACCTTTATGAAACAGGTGTCCCATTCAACTTCACAATCTATTAGAGGAATAACTTCGCATAATCCTCCACCAAATAATTAGTCCTCACTAGCAAGAACTGAGCAGACTTAGTCATCCTATCCATGATGACCCTAATTGAATCAAACTGATTCTGAGATAGAGGAATATCGGTAAAAAAATCCATGTTAATCACTTCCCATTTTCTCACAGGCAACTCAATTTCTTGATACAACCCTCCAGGCCATAGTACTCGACCTCCATTGTTGACACACCATGCATTTAGCCATAAAATTGGCCACATATCGCTTCATATTATTCCACGAATAAATTTCTTTAAGATCATTATACATCTTCGTCGAACCATGATGAATGGCATAACGCAATTCATGACCTCAACCAAGATCCTCTTCCACAACCCATCTACATTGAAAACATATAATCTGCCTTCGTACCTCAAGATACCATCGCCACCAATCTCAAAAGCTACAACCTTTTGATGTCCCACATCTCCCTTAATCTTTATTAAGACAGGATCCAATACTTGTTTCTCCTTTATTTCAGTGCCAAGAGAGGACTGCACCACCTTTTGCACAATCATATCTCCATTCTCAAAGTCCAAGAGACGAACTCCAAGGTTAGATAAATAGTGAATATCTTTCACCAATTACCATTTGTACTCATCCACATAAGCTAGACTTCCTATGGACAACCTGCTAAGAGCATCAACAACCATATTAGCTTTACCTGGATGGTAATGGAGACTCATGTCATAGTCTTTTAGCAACTCAAGTTATCTCTTTTGCCTGAGATTCAGCTCCTTATGGGTGAACACATATTGCAGACTCTTATGTTCAGAAAAGATATCTAGATAGAACCCATACAAATAGTGATGCCAAATCTTCAATGTGAACTCCACAATAACTCCAAGTCATAAGTCAGATAATTCCTCTCGTCAGCTTTCAACTGCCATCACCTTACTATGTTGCATCAATACACAATCAAGTCCCACATGAGATGCATCGTAATAAACCATGAACCCATCATTACCTTCGAGTAGGTTTAAAACTGGAGCTGAAATTAACTTATCTTTCAACTTTTCAAAACTACCCTCACAGGCATCAAACCATAAGAACTTCACCTTCTTTTGGGTCAACTTAGTCAGTGGAGCAGCTATAGTCAAGAAACTCTTCACAAATCTCCTATAGTAATCGGCTAAACCTAAGAAGCTCCAAATATCGATTGGATGTCATGGGCCAAGGCCACTTCTTAACCACTATAACTTTTTGTGGATCCACCATGATCTCTCCACTAGAAATGACATGACCCAGGTAAGTAACAACTTCTAACCATAACTCACACTTTGTAAACTTAGTATACAAATGCTGATCATTAAAGGTTTGCAACACGATACGAAAATAGTCGACGTGATCCGCCTCACTTTTAGAGTACACCAGAATATCATCTATAAACATAATGATGAGAAAATCCCAAAATTGATGAAAAACCTTATTCATGAGATCCATAAATACCATTGGGGCATTAGTCAGACCAAAGACATGACTAGGAACTCATAGTGACCATACCAACTTCGTAAAGCAGTCTTAGGGATATCCACCTCCCTAATATTTAACTGACAATAACCTGGCTGAAGATCAATCTTAGAGAAACATCTAGCACTCTGAAGCTGGTCAAATAAATCATCAATCCAAGAAAGAGGATACTCATTCTGTACTATAACCTTATTCAACTTGTGATAATCGATGCATATCTGAAGGAAACCATCCTTCTTACACACGAACAAAATAAGAGTACCCCATGGAGACACACTAGGATGGATAAATCCCTCGTCAAAGAGGTCGTTCAACTATTCTTTAAACTCCTTCAACTCAGCCAGGCCCATTTTATAAGGAGGGATAGAGATTGGACGAGTGTCCTAAACAAGGTCAATCCTAAAATCAATCTCTCTATGTCCTGAACAAGGTCAATCCTAAAATCAATCTCTCTATCGGGAGAGATACCAGGATGTTCGTCAGGAAAATCCTTGGGGAATTCATTAACCATAGAACGGATTGTAAGGAAGGACCCTCCGAGTTAGAATCTTTAACCTGGACCAAATGATAAAGACATCCCTT
The DNA here is from genome assembly GCF_002878395.1 of Capsicum annuum. Lineage (NCBI taxonomy): Eukaryota > Viridiplantae > Streptophyta > Magnoliopsida > Solanales > Solanaceae > Capsicum > Capsicum annuum. The sequence goes on along the minus strand of NC_061115.1, from coordinate 113,580,179 downwards.
GGAAAATCGACTTTCAGGATCTAAGATACGATATAATCTTCTCTTAGGCACTAAAGAACCCCTTTCCCCGTCAATGTCTGGCTCATTAGGGAATTTTAACATGATCTTATGAGTTCGCCAATCTAAAGAGGCATAGCACGAGTGCAACCAGTCCATCCCTAATATGATACCAATATCAACCATGTCTAACTCTATCAGATCTACCAGAGTTTCTCTGCCACCAATAGATACTACACAACCCCTATAGACTCTTCTTAGCAACCATAGATTCGCCCACTAGGGTAGAAATAGAAAAGGGATCAGGGATACACTAAGGATCAAAACCAAAATATACAACCACAAATGGGGTCACATAAGAAAGAGTAGACCCTAGATCAAGCAAGCAATACATATCACGAGAAAAGAGTCATAACATACTAGTGACGATATTGGGAGATGCCTCAAAGTCCATGCGGGTAGCAAGAGCATACAAACGATTCCAGTTAGTGCTAGTACTAGAAATAGAAGAAACACCCTTTGGTACAAGAGCTGATGAAGTAGCAACAAGAATCTTATTTACCCCTAAAGCAACCTTAGAAGGAAAATCCCTCTGTAAGTGACCAATTTAACCATATTTAAAATACCTGTTCCTCCCTTCTTTACAAAACCTACGGTGCGCCTGCTCGCAAAATCTATAAGAAGGATATGATGGAGCTAACTGAGCCCCACCAGCCTGAGATTGGGCACCCTATGCCCTAAACCCACTATCATATTAAGAAAGACAATTACCCGACGACTTCAGATAAGGATCACTATCTATAGAGGAGGAACCAGAACTCTCCTACTTCTTTTTAGACTACTTTTTACTATCTCTACCATCGGTTGCTGACCTTCACCTTAATAAAAAATCTAAACTTTTTATTTTGCCTTTCACCTATCTTCCCCTATTTTTTCTTCTCTTCCTCAGCCTTCTGTATATACACAACCAATTTAAAGATGTCCATATCCTTGTTCAACAAGGCAACCTTACTCTTTAAAACCAAATCATGGGACAATCCAGAAGCAAATTCCCTTATTCTAGCCCTTATACTAGATACTAACTCAGGATTATATCGGGACAATTGATGGAATTTCAAAGCATACTCCTTGACCGTCATCCTGCCTTACTTCAGATCAACAAACTCTTCCGCTTTCACCTCCCTCAACTCTTAAGGAACAAAATAGTCTAGAAAAGCACTAGAGAAATCATCCCATAGTACGGATTCAATATCCTCTCCCCTAGACTATTCCTATTCCTCGTACTATTAGTATATTGTATCCTTCAATTGATAGATAATGAATTCCATACCCTCCACATTAGTAGCATGCATAACCCGAAAGATCTTCTCTATCTCATCTATAAAACCTTAAGGATCCTCCTCAATATTAACACCAGTAAAAGTTGGAGGACTCAACCTCATAAACTGGCTAACCCTTGTGGCCACAGAAGATGGAATAATAGAAGCTACACACTCAGATTGAGAAGATACCAACTGAGCCAACATATGAATAGACTAATAAAATTCTGCATTCGACACATCAGCTTAAGGAGATCAAGGATGACTAGAGGGGATCGGTGGAACTCTAGAAAGGCGATCAGGAACTATACCTCTAGACCAGGTCTAGACCCCATAAGCAGTACGTGTCCCATCAGTATTGTCCTTAAGTAGGATAAAAGAGTTTCCATGAGCTTCAGATCATCTGGGGGCATGATCTGAAAATCAAACACATGGGAATTAGAGAGACTAAAGACCTCAAACTCTATAGCTTAAAATAAGACAACAAGAAAGGAAAATATTCCTAAATGCCTCGTAGCCTCTCCATTATAAGTATGACGTGATACACACCCATAAATGATACTATACTCGACACGACTTTATTGGACACCCAATGACACCAAACCTAGGATCTGATACCACCTTGACGTAACCCAAACTAGTGCCTGGCCTTATCGGGTATTTTAAGTCCCACATGAATCGAAGATCACTCCTTGCACCTAACTAACCCAAACCCAATACACCTCAAAGTCGGATGAATTCCAAATATATAATAAGATAGCATGCAATAGCTTAAGAAAATTTCAATGCATGTCCATGGACAACCACCGACGATCAGCCAAATTATCATTCGATACCATCCAATAACCATAATAGTCCAAACAAAGCTTTTTAAAGAGTGAACCAAAACTGACTATGACTAAACTGTGGGATATGCCCCCAACTATAGCCAAAAATAATATCCAATAGTCTATAACTCAAAAGGAAAACATAAGCCTAAAATAGAGCCTTTTATAGCATGAAGCTCACCACTTCAAGTCGACTCTCGATTATTCCACAATCACTGAGCAAGAGAAGTAGAAACATGGTCAAATTCTGCATTGCATGGGGATACAATATCCGAAGATAGTTAGCAGGGTGAACGCTAGCATGTAACTCAATAATAAAGATAAAATAATGTTGTCAATTCAAATCAAATCAATCAATACACAATAACCATATGCAAATACATATATACTTATCATGTCGGGATAGAGAATATGATTTGGTATGTACTTTAAAATCTTAACCTTCAACTGTCATATGATAGTACCCTTAGGCTATATGGGCCCCAACTCTCACCCCCTGTTCGAGCATCAGTGCGTGTAGCCTCACAAACTGGAGAATAATCTCATATATATGCATACGGGGGACTCAAACCTACCAACATATACTAAGGTGACTTAAGAACCCGATCATGTAATGATTACGGGGGACTCAAACCTCCCTAATCATGAAATAATAATAAGGGGGACTCGAACCTCCCTGGTTACTTTAACCCCTACATCGATAAATGCATTTCCAGTGTTGGTCACCCAAATCTCCATTTTTACGACTCAGCTACACAACCCTTATTAGAGCCCAACTAAAACATTTATCACACAATTCCAATCATGAACCATATTTCACATTAAGGCATACATTATTTATATCATCATACCAACTATACTTGTAAGGTAACAACAATATGTCAAGATAGTTTTCCATTAACTTGGGGAAAATAACTCCTTTTGTTCATTAATACAAAGTGGGGGAACACTGATTCTCTTTGTTTATTAAACCACGCCATTGTATTTTCAAATGTCTCTTTATATCATGCAATAGTTCATGACTAGTTCAATTTTATAAATTCCCACCTTTCTTATAACTCAAAACCAATTTCACACTATGAGTTGGGGTCATAACCATTTTAAAAGTCACAGTTTGAGAAAATCACAATTCCCTAATTCATCTACCATACCCATGCCCCCACAAGTTCAAAACCATATTAAAAGCATGATAATCACAATTAAATTATGGGAAAACATTGTTCAACAATAAATATTCAAAACTCACAACCATTGTTTTCAAAACCAAAAAAATTTCATATGAATAACACTTTAATACATATGCTTTTTAAAAAATTAAAAATGAAGGAAGAGTTATATGCCTGAAATAGTAAGATGTACAGAGAGAAATCACCCTTAAAAGCCCTAATCGATCAACCTCTTGAAAACCCTAAGTGTTCTTGACCTTGGGAAATTTAAGAGTGTTGATAATTTACTTTGATTTGTTTCTGAGTGATAATGACACCCTAATGATGTTATAAGATGTGGTTTTCAAGTTGGGTAAGAAGGAAAATTTCTAGAATGCCCTTAACTTAAAAGTTGAAAAAAGGTTGTCTTTGACTAAGAGTCAACCATCGACTCGTAACCGCTACTTATGACTCGTCACCACGAGTCGTAACCAGGGCAGAACCACCAAAGAACCCAACACTACTAACCTTATTACTCATCCACAAGACTCGTAATGGGACCCTACGACTTGTAGGGCCCAGTCGTAATTAATACAGAACCTATTTGGCTTATACACTGGACACCCTACGATTTACACCCCATGACTCATAGCAAATCCCTATAGCTCATAGTAAGACACTCATACTCAGAGTAAAATCATGGTACAAACTTACATGATTTTGTTATTACTTATCCCAACGACTCATCAGGACACCCTATGACTCATAGGGCGAGTCGTAACAGGGTAGTGAGCTCAAAGCTCAAAGAATTTTCAAGGGCCCAAACTTTGGGATGTTTTATATACCTTGGTAAAAAATTGACCAAAAAGGCTATGTCAGGCCTTATAGTATTTGCAAGATACATTAGTGCACTAATTGCACTAAGATATGGTATTTCAGGATCAATAAGTTTCTAATTCTTTTCTTAAGGTTGGAATGAATCCTTATTCATATCTAGTGATTGAGCAACCATTAGAGTACTTAATGGATTTGCTCCATCAATATAAAATCTTTTCAACACTTTTATTGTGTAAGTAGATTGATGGAGAAAGATATCATTTCTCAAATGCTCAATTTGCAAACCAAGGCATAATTTTATCCTTCCAAGATCTTTTATCTCAAATTGTTTCTTTAAATAATCAATTGTATTTTAATACTCTATTGGAGTTCTAGTAAGGTTTATCTCATCGACATAGACAGCAAGTACAATAAACTCTAATGTTGTTTTCTTTATAAAAAACACATAGGGAAATTCATGTAACGACCTAAAAATTTAATAAAATATGTAAAATTTATAATTTTGAGTGATTTAATTATTTTACCCGTCCCTCTAGTTTCATTATGGTACTTCTAGAGTGTGGGGGTGATTGCCACAGTTTTCAATGCATTTTGATATCATTTATGCGATATTCTGGTTTTTGATAGCTTTGAGAGCCTTATTTCGGACTTATGTGGATATCTTTTGATCTGTGCAATGGATGGCTGAGTGGACTATGCAAGAAGCTTCAGAATATCTATCTTAGGTTAGGTATATCCTTGGTTCGGGTCCCAGTGCACCCAATCTCATTTTCGACCTATTGGTCGAAAAGTTAAAAAATTAAAAATATGGGTGTGGGACCCATATTTGGTCGAAACGACCTTGGATGGAAAATCCAAGTTTAGTAGAAGACCTGAAATGTCAATTTTAGGGTGGTAACATATTTGGTGTGATTTTACGGCTTTTAAAATCTCATTTCGACCCTCGATTTAAAAATTTATGATTTTGTGTTTCGGGGGTCAACTTTGTGAAAATAACGTTTTTTAAAAATCTGATATCTCCGTTGAGTTTGGAGCATCTAATTTTATGTGTTTACCTAGTTCATTTTTATATATTAGACTCCAAACGAATCCCGGACACCCCGTCGAAGTCTGTTTGGACTTAAAAAAATCTATAATAGTGCAGATTTGTCTACAATATATAGCAGATTTTTACCCCTTTTTGGGTTCATTTTGTTCATTCTTTCGTCATGCCCCTTGAGAGTTAAACCCTAAAATAAAGTGAGATGTTAAAAGTGAAGCTTGTGGGAACTTGGGAAGCTAGATTAACATCTATTTCTTGATTCTAATACTGATTTAATGTAAGAATTTACTCCATTTCTTAGAAATTTCTTGATTAATTTCTCAAAACTCTAAAAATCTTAGGGCTTGATTTTGATCTCCAATTTTACTTGAATATTATTTTTCTCTTATAATTACTTGTTTTTCATCAATTTAACCTTTAAAACAACTTTGATTCTTGATTTTAATTCGAATTTCAAAGATTTTTACCCACTAAAGCTTAAAAATAGGTTTTATTCAATTTGAACCTCGTCTTTGACTTGATTTGCTTTGAGTTTTTAGCTGCAGGTTCCTAAAAATATAGGGAATAGGTTTTTGAAGTAAAGTTATGATTTTGTTTTTTTTTTCAAAAAGCCATTTTGGAGTCCGTTTTGACCTTGAACCAAAAATAGTCAGTATGGGTATCATTGGTTTTGTTTTGATGCGTAGATTCTATATTTGATATTTCTAGTAGAGTTTGGGATCATTCATGAGGAGTAAGGCTTTGAGAGTAAAGTTTTGGCTGCGATATTTCGGCTTTTGAGGTAGGTTATGGCTTAACTCTTTAGACTGTCTTGGGTATTAAATGATGGTATATAATGCATGTTATGGGTGGGAAATAATTATGAAAAAATATTTATCTATGTGTTGTACCCGTGTGGGGCCTATATGTGATGTAATTATCGAAATTGAGATATATGTGTGACTATATGGGTCCTATATGATATTGATAGGCTTAAATACATTGAAAATAATTTTATTATGTTGTTAAAATATTTAATGTGTTACCATTGGTGTATTATGATTATGGTCATACTTTATTGACATATGAGACATGTGAAAATTCATGGATGAAATAGAAACAATGAGCGGATATTGGCTCACATGACTGTGGAAATATATTATTATGGTTGGTCATGGAAATATATCATGTGGTTGGTTGTGGAAATACTCATTGTGATTGGGTGTGAGCATTACATACTTATTCATGAAACATTGGTACTACCATAGCAACACCTGAGTAACACTATCAATATCTTCTTAAACCCCTCTCCGAGGGATGTGCCAAAAAAGAGATATAATATATGTGGATTGTAGATGGGTTGATAAACCCCTAATAGGTCCTACGTCGGGAAGCCTTAGTTTCATAGGTGTATATGGGGATTGTGCGATGATCCTAAGGTTGTGCAGAGACCTCATGCATCATCATCATCATCATCATCATTATATACATTACATTTACTTTATTGTGTTTTTGTTTTGTTGTATTGCTTTATTGACTTGTTATCTATGTATTTGTCATTCTTCCTTTACTTGTATTTGATGATTTTGTATATAAATGTTCTCTCTTATTCTACTTATATGTGATATAATACGTACTTATATTCTATCTAGGTGTGATATTGCAATATATGTGATATATTATGCTGTATGTAGGTTTGATGATAAGCAACTAACTTCAAAGGACCAGGTCCCTGAATGTGCATGGTACAATACAACTAGCAAGTTTGTCTGCATAGTTTTATCCTCTTATATAACAAATGTGCAGGTGTTGCTTGTACTGAATAGGACCCCTGGTCCAATGAGATTTCAGCCCAAAGCATTACCCAGCTACATAAGGAAAAAAAGGTTTTTTCATCAGATGGTTTTTGCAAATACAAAAAGAGTGCTAAAGAAAGAGAAAGACAAAAAACTCTATATCTGATATTGCTCAAGCTCTTTTAGCATATGTGTGTGTTGATTTAGAAAGTATCTTGAGTGTGTCTTGATTTATAATTGAACTACTCATGATATAAGAGTAGTGTTTTCTTTTATTGAGAGGACAATTTAGATAGAGTTGCCTCATCTATTTTCTGGTTATAGTTAACCAGTTTTGAGGGAATCTTGGAATAGGTGTTAAGGTGGGCTTGTAATAGTGGTATTGCAAGTAGTAGGAACCTAGAGTTAGGTTCATAGTCGAGTCTGTAATCAAGAGGTTGGTTATACTGGACTCTTTTGAGCTTGTGGGTTCAAGCCGTGGTTTTTCCTCCCCTAAGCAAAAGGGTTTCCACATTAAATCTTGTGTTCTTTACATTTCCTACACTTTTTTTTAATTCCTGGTTATTTACTATTCTATTGCGTGATATTGACCTTGAAAAACTTGTCCCTGACTATGTGGCGCAACCCCCAAGCATTCTAACAATTGTTATCAGAGCCAGGTTCAGTCTAAAAGGTTAATACTTAGAGTGCTCTGGTCATCATGGCTGCTATAACTGAACTAGGGGTGGAAAAAAGGAAGGAAAAAAAGAAGAGATTCATGACTTTAAAGGCTTTAGAGTCTGACCCAGGTGAAGAAGACACTAATGTTGCAATTTTGGCAACAAGGATTGTTAGAGCTATAAAAATAGGTGGTCAGCTTAGCAAAATAAATGGTAAAATTAAAGATTGTCACAAAGGTGGAAGCTCTGTAGCATTCATGAGAAACTACCAAATGCTAAAGAATGATAAAATCCTAAAAAATCAATAGAAAAGAATGCAGCTAACTGTATCATAAAGAAAGTGTTGGCTGCATGGGAAGACTCCTTAAATAAATCTGAGAAAGACAAAGAGTATGGAGATAGTTTTATGTTGAAACATAGTGAGAAGTAAAAAATCTCAGGTTTCTATTACTCTCTAATGGCCACTACCAAAGATAAAGAAGAAAATCTATTAGAAAAAAGGGATGCCACCCAAAACTGGTTTATAGATAGTTGTTGGTCAAGACACATAACTGGGAGGGTTGATTGTTTTCGCTTCCTTACTTTAAGGGTGAGATGTGTCTTTTGGAAATGACAAAGAGGGGTATATCCAATGTGTTGGAAAGATTAGGAAAACACCTCATCATACAATAGAAGATGTGTATTATGTGAATGGCCTTGAGTATAGTTTTGTAAGTGTATCTCAAATCTGTGACAAAGTAAATAAGGTAAAATTCTCATCTGATGGATGTACTATATCAAGCATGAAATTTAGAAGAATTATTCTTAAAGCCAAAAGGATCAAGAATATGTATATAGCCGATCTGGAGTTTATGGTTGATGGGGAATTAACTTGTTTAAGAGCTCAAAGTGAAGATGTTGATTTATGGCATAGAAGACTGGGACATGTAAGTTCCTCTTTGCTAAATAAGTTTATCTCAAGGGACCTGGTCCGTGATTTGCCAAAGCTGAATTTTCCAGACAACAAAGTTTGTGATGCTTATGTTCAAGGCAAAAAGACCAGATCTTCCTTCAAATTGAAGAAATAAGTAAGTACTTTCGGACCTCTTAAAATACTACACATGGATTTATATGGACCTATTAAAGTCCCAAGTAGAGGAGGGAAGAAATATGTGCTGGTTATTATATATGACTACTCCAGGTTCACCTGTACAATGTTTATAAGAACCAAGGATGAAACATATAGGGTTCTTGTGGCTTTTGCCAAGAAAATCCAAGTAAAGCTAAATTGCAAAATTACTGAATTTAGGTCTGACCATTGTACTAAATTTGAGAATCCTCAAGTGGAAGAATTTTGTGTTGAGCATGGAATAAGTCACAACTTTTCTACTCCCAGAACTCCACAACAAAATGGAGTTGTTTAAAGGAAAAATAGAACACTGATAGAGATTTCTAGGACTATGTTAATTGATAGTGGACCTCCTAAGAGTTTTTAGGCTGAAGTAGTAAATACTGTTTGTCATGTGACTAATAGGTGTGTAATTAGATCACTTCTGAATAAGTCTCCATTTGAGCTAGTATTCAATAGAAAGCCTAGGCTAGACTATTTCAGACCATTTGGATGCAAATACTTTATGCTAAATAATGGGAATAGAATTGGGAAAATTTGATTCTAAGAGTGATGAAGCAGTGTTTGTAGGCTACTCTTCAACAAGAAAGGCTTTCAGAGTCATCAATAAAAGAACTCTGTGTGTTGAGGAAAGTATTCATGTGATATTTAATGAGTCTGAAAATCAAATAAACCCAGGTGATGGGTGAAGATTCAAAAGTTGAAGAACTTATTCCTTTCCAAAGGGGTGATTATAACGCCCCGAATCTGGTACCCGAAATGCTACACGGTGCTCATGACCCCGAAGGACCACAAGCTAACCCATGACTAATATTTGTACCTGAACACTACATAATATACTGTGTAAATATGGAAATAAAGGTTGTAAAGCCATAAGGTTCAAAACTGAGACACAATATCTAATAAAATATAACATCTGTGTGGGGTATAAAATACCTAAAACAAACTAATAAACTGACTGAACATGATAGTCTGAAAATTCTCTAACTGTCTAAATAAGGAGTTGATGGGATATGTCCCCAACAAACTCCAACTACTAAAATAAACTAAGTACTGAAATGATAAGATAATGCTCATTTCCTCGAAGGAAGAGGGCTCACTGATGACTCTGACTGCTGAGTACTGGAATACTACTGATGCTCTGGAGCTCGTGCTTCTGAACCGATGGTATAAAATGCCATAGCGCAAATACGTCAGTATGATTGAATGTACTGGTATGCATATGAGGTAGGCTGAATGCAAAAGGTTCACATGCATGAACTATAGTAACTAACTAAACAACATGAACGTGATAATACATGCGTGAATACATAATAACTGTAACTGAGTTCATGATAACATAATTACTGAATCTGAGTACTGATAACATGAGATATTGATCATTGTATAACTAAAATAACTAATATCGAGCGATTGTATCTGACAGTCTAGTTTCTGATGGAACTAGCTGAGTTCTGTTCTGTTTTGAGGTGACTACATCTGACAGTCCTAAATTCTATAAAACTATCTGAGTTCTATTGCTGAGACTGAATGACTGTATCTGATAGTACTGATCTATAACTGAAACTATGGGAAGTAGTCATCTAACTGACATGCCCCATATAATACAATATAGCTGTGTTGGGGTCCAATCTGTAACCCCAATTGGAAGGGTGTCAATACTGCACCACTGGTAAGGACAAGCTATGGGTGACCCTCATCTGACAGTGTCCCCAAAAGAGAATGATGGGACCTTCATCTGACAGTGTTTATCCACCCCAACAACCCTCATCTGAAAGTTTTGATGTCTTAACCTATGCTGGCTACATAGTTCTTGAATGCAAGGATGACTTCTAAGAATAACACTCTCATCTGACAGTATGTGATCCCATCCTTGGGTTCACTTGGTACTAATTCCTATTCCTATCTGAATAGACACTGAACATGGATTACTAAACTGAACTGGACTGAATTAACTGAGTTTCCATTGACTGATGAAATAGTACTGAGATTACTGTATTACTGAGCTTTCCTGAGTCATATGACTGACTGAGTTCTATTGATCATGGCTTGACTAAGGATATCGTGAAAACATGACACTAACTCTTGGCACACAACTATATTTTTCAGGTACAAGTACCCCCAGGACTCGATGGGAAAAAACTGACAAAGCATGACTTTCTTGAATACATGACTAACATCACAATCCACAATACAATAAGTTGAAGATTTCATGGAGTACAAGTTCTAATGCACCATAATGGCTACAGATATATCCATACTTCATTGACTAAGACATTTCATCAAACAGTTGACGTGCATAAACTTGTACATGAATGGAGATTTCATATTATTATACTAATATATCACTTTTCCTTCACATAGGCATTTAGTCAAACACATGGGGAGCATGCTTTGTTTATATCATCATCAACACATCTAAAAATCATGGATACATCAATCAACTTGTAAATTGAAGGGGGTTTATCATGATTATTAAGCAAATCTTCATATACTAGGGTCAATCATTGGAATGTGTAATTTAAAGCATGAATCAAAACCCTACAACATCATGAACATAAATTTCAATTTTATTTAAATCATGAGTGTTCATAAATACAGAAATCTTGTATTTTGAAAAGAGATTATTGAGCTTCATGGGTGAAAGGGACCTATGAATCAACACATGATATACCTTGATCTTGATTTAGGAAGATTGATGGAAGAATCCTTGAGATTTGGATCTTGAATTCGAAACCCCTGTTCTTGTTCTTGAGAGAATTGATAGAAAAGAATGTATTTTGGTTAAATAGAGGCTGAATTTAGTGTTTATGGATCTTTGGGGTGAATGGAAAATACCAAAATACCCATCCAAAATCGTTTGGAAAATGTTGAATTCTACGGTTGACAACATTGGGTTGATGTTGTCATATATGTGATAAGCTGTCAGCTCAAGTCATCACTTGATGCTGGAATTTATGACTTTCTGCCTAAGGCTGACGACATTAGCTGATAAGTCGTCAGATATGTGATAAGCCGTTAGCTAATGTTGTCACTTTGTTGCCAGGCTAACATGCTGGAGTAAAACGGGTATAACTTTTTGCTCTGATATTGGATTTGGGAGAAATTAGTATCATTTTAAAGATAATTCAATTATTTATCTGTTGATGGTTCATGAGCTCAAAAATTCATAAACTAACTAGAGATATGCTCGTTTGAAGTTAACTATACCAATATCCTTCCTAAGAATTCAATCGGTAAGGAATGTTTTGATTCGCCTAATAGCTAGGACGTATTTGAGACCTTAATTGACATCAAACTTGATATGAAACTACCAAAGAACCGTTATGTACTATTCATAATCTTTAAATATGGCGCTAATATTGATTTGCATTTTTTGTGGTATTACAATATCTCCCCCTTGGGAATATTCATCCTTGAATGAGACCGATTAGACTGAGAGAAATGATAACTGAAAGTATATACTGGACATGCACAACTGAAGAATGATTTCATGATTGACATAACTAATAAGCTGGTTTTATCATCTTGAACATGCATATCTGATGCATGAATACATGACTGAGCTGACACATGAATGCATGACTGAATATGTAATGGTATTTGGTACCAAGTTTATAATGGAAATCTGAACATGATGCTGAATAAGCTTAAGGAAAATTATTACCTTGAGCTGAGTCTGAGTTTGCGGAGAAGAGGTGAGGGTACTTGGTTTGCATGTCTACTTCTGCTTCCCAAGTAGCTCCCTCAACGGACTGATTTTGCCAAAGAACTTTGACTAGAGGGACTTCTTTGTTCCTTAGTCTACGAATCTGGTATTCAAGGATTTCGATTGGAATTTCTTCATAAGAGAGACTTTTCTAAACATCTATACTCTGAATAGGGACTACATCTGTTGGGTCACCTATGCACTTCTTGAGCAAAGAGACATAGAAGACTGGATAAACTGAGGCTAGATCTGAAGGTAATGCGAGCTTATAAGCTACTTTACCGAAGCGACTGAGAATTTTGAAGGGACCAATATATCTGGGACTAAGCTTTCCCTTCTTGCCGAATCTCTTCACTTCCTTTATGGGAGAGATCTTTAGATAGACAAAGTCACCAATTTTAAACTCGAGATCCTTTCTGCATATATCTGCATAAGACTTCTGTCGGCTCTAAGCAGTCCAAAGTCTCTCTTTGATCAACTGAACTTTTTCTAAGGCAACAAATACCAAGTTAGGGCCTATGACTGAGGCCTCACTAACTTTGAACCAAACGACTGAAGATCTGTATCTCCTACTATAGAAAGCTTCGAATGGAGCTATCTGAATACTAGAATGATAGTTGTTGTTGTATGAAAACTTAATCAAAGGAAAGTGGTCATCCGAACTTCCCTTGAAATCAATTGCATATGCCCTTATTATATCCTCCAAGGTCTAAATGGTTCTTTCTGATTGACCATCTATCTAGGGATGAAAGACTGTACTGAGATGAATTTGGGTACCAAGACCCTTTTGGAATGCTTTCCAGAAGTGAGAGGTGAACTAGGTACCTCTATCTGACATAATGGATAATAGAATACCATGAAATCTGACAAACTCCCTAATATAAAGTTTGGCGTAGTCCTCGTCTAAATAAGATGTATGAACTGGAAGAAAATGAGATGATTTGATCATCCTTTCTATGATAATCCAAATTGAATCATGCTGACGGCGAGTACGTGGCAAACCCATCACAAAGTCCATGTTTATTTTTTCCCATTTCCAGGTGGGAATAATAAACTCTTGCATGTGACCATTATGCTTCTGATGCTCTATCTTAACCTTGTGACATGTAGAGAAATTTGCTACAAACTCTGCAACATATCTTTTCATCCCACTCCACCAATAGATCTCCCACAAGTCATGGTACTTCTTTGTGGCCCCTGGATGAATAGAGTAGTACACACCATGCGCTTCTGCAAGAATTTGCTGCCTCAAGTCATCTACATCTTGAACACATAGATAACCCTGATAATGAAGAACACCATCTCCCCCTGAGATAAAACCTCAACCTTCTGATCCTTGACTAACTCTTTCAACTTGACTAGAGTGGGATCTCTATCTTGCTTTTATTTCACCTCAGAAACTAGAGATGATTCTAAACTACTCTGAACCCATACATTACCCTCCTCTGTATCGACTAAGTAAACACTTGGTTTGGTAAGTTGATGGACTTCCTGAGCTAACTTCTTCTTACTGTCCTTAACATGAGCAACACTACCTATAGAAAGTCTACTGAGAGTGTCGGCCACTACGTTGGCTTTGCCTGAATGATAAAGGACACTCATGTCGTAATCTTTCAAGAGCTCTAACCACCTTCTTTGGTAGAGGTTAAGATCTTTTTGAGAGAATACGTACTGAAGGCTCTTATGGTCTGTGAACACATCTACATGAACACCGTATGTATAATGCCTCCAAATATTTAAGGCAAATACTATGGCTGCTAACTCAAGATCATGAGTCAGATAATTCTTCTTATGGGGTTTAAGCTGTCTAGAGGCATAGGCTATGACCTTACCATGCTGCTTGAGGACACAACCCAAACCTACTCTGGATGCATCACAATATACTACGAACCCATCTGAACCATCTGGAAGAGCTAGGACTGGAGCTGAGGTGAGTCGAGTCTTCAGCTCCTAAAAACTCCTCTCGCAAGGATCTGACCACTAAAACTTAAACTTTTTCTGAGTCAATCTGGACATAGGGGATGCAATAGAAGAAAATCCCTCAACAAACCATCTGTAATAGCCAGCCAAACCCAATAAAATATTGATATCTGATAGAGATAAAGGACGAGGTAGTTTTTTACCGCTTCGGTCTTTTGAGGATCAACCTTAATGCCATCACCAGAAATAATATGACCAAGGAATGCTACTGACCTTATCCAAAACTTGTACTTACTGAATTTGGCGAACAGCTGATGATCTCTAAGAATCTGAGATGGTCTACATGATCACACTTACTGCGGGAATAGACCAAAATATCATCTATGAAGACTATGACAAACATGTCCAAGTACTACTTGAACACCCGGTTCATCAAGTCTATGAAAGCTGCTGGGACATTAGTAAGACCAAGGACATGACTAGGAATTCAAAGTGACCATACCGAGTTCGAAAAGCTATTTTTAAAACATCACATTCCCTGACGCTGAGCTGATGATAACCTAATCTGAGGTTTATCTTAGAGAAATAGCTGACACCCTAAAGTTGGTCAAATAAGTCATCAATACGGGGAAGTGGATACTTATTCTTGATCATGACTTTATTAAGCTGACGGTAATCAATACATATTTTGAGAGAACCGTCTTTGTTGCACATGAATAAGACTGGTGCACCCCACGGGGACATGCTGGACCTGATGAACCCTTTATCTAAGAGATCCTCCAACTGCACTTTCAATTCTCTGAGTTCTGCTGGTGCCATTTTGTATGGCAGATTAGATATAGGCTGAGTATTTGGAAGAAGATTAATGCCAAAGTCTATTTCCCTTTTCGGATAAATTTCGGGAAGATCTTTGAAAAAGATATCTGAATATTCATTCATGATTAGAGCTGAATCAAGGTTGGGAGTTTCATAACTAGTGTCCTTAACTCAAAAAAGATGATAGAAACATCCTTTAGACATTATTTTCCTTGCCCAGATATAGGAAATAAGCTGACCTCTGAACGCTGAAGTACTATCTCTCCACTCTAGGATAGGTTCATTCAAAAATTGAAGCTGGACTATTCTATTTCTGCGGTCGACTGTGGCATAGCAGGAGTGAAGCCAATCCATGCCAAGAATGCCATCAAAATTGGTCATCTCTAATTTGACTAAGTCTACTGAAGTGACTTTCTGAAATATCATAATCGGACAGTTCCTGTATACCCATTGGGCTATGATGGTCTTACCTACTAGGGTAGAGATTGAAAAGGGCTCTTCTATAATTTCAGGATTGATTCCGAAATTGCCTACTTATATGGAGTAACGAAATATAAGGAAGCACCTGGATCTAGCAAAATATAAATATGCAAGTGAAAGATCTGTAACGTACTAGTAACCACATCAGAAAAATTTTTCTGATCCTGTCAGGACTTGAGAGGTTAAAGTCTGTTTGGGCGTTGCCCACTAGTAGCACTGGAAGTGGCACCCTACTAATTTGGACGATTGGACTGAGCTGAGGAGCGGTTCTACTGACCCTGATAATCTGACTGAGGACAATCTCTGACTTTGTGGCCTGCTTGCTACATCCGAAACAAACATTGCTGCCAGCTCTGCAAACACCCTTGTGGTTCTTACCATATGTCTAACAAAGGGGATTAGTTCAGGTATTGCTGACACTGCTCTGAGACTTAGAGCCTGGTACCCTATCTCTATTACCATCCCTGAACTTAGAAGCTGGAGCACTAGCCAAAAAAGGAGCTAGAACTGATAACTTAGGACGAAACTGAGAATGGTTTCTTCTTTCTGATTTGGGCTGGGCAAAGTTGAAACTACCTATTCTGCTTCTCCCTCATCTTAATCTTTTGATCCTCTATCTGCTGAGCATGATTCATAAGCCTGGCTAAATTCATATTACTATTCAACATCGCAGACCTACACTCATTAACCACACTATCATTCACCCCAGAAATAAACTTACTCATCTTGGACCTACTGTCTACAACCAAATGAGGGGCATATCTGGCTAATTGAGTAAACCTAAGAGAATACTCTTTCATGCCCCGCCTGAGGTTGATGAATTCTAATACCTTAGCTTCTCTCAGCTTTAGGGGAAAGAACCTCTCTAAGAATGTGGTGACAAACTCCTCCCACTCTATAGGTCCTGTATCAACTGATCTTTCTGACTTCCACTGCTTGTACCAAGTATGGGAAACATCCTGCAACTGATGTGTAGCTAGCTTAGCACTCTTACTAGGAGTAAGCCCCATGATGTCTGTAATCTTCTGAACCTGATCGATGAATTCCTGAGGGTCCTTATCTGACTTAAACCCAAGAAAGGATAGAGGATTTATTCGGCTGAAGTCCCAAATCCTGGCTGCACTGAATTAGCTACTGGGTTGGTCAGAACAATAACTAGTCGTTCATTCTAAGCAGCAACTGACTGAGCAAGAGTAGTGAATGCAGCTTTGAACTCTGCATGAGAAATATGTTTGCCCAAAAGAACTTCGGGCTGAGGGGCTGACTGATTCTCATTTCTTATTTTAGGAGGCACGTTCTATAGAAGAAATGGAGAAACAGATTAGACTAAGATATTATCTTGAGATTATGCTCACTGGGATGACATAAATACTGAAAAAAGGAAAACTATTCCTCAAATATCTTATAGCCTGCTGTACATAAATATGGCGCGCAACACACCTATGTACAAAACTCTACTAGATGCAGCTTTTAGACTTCCTAGGACACTATTGAACCTTAGGATCTAATACCAAGTTTGTAACGCCATAACTCTGGTACCCGGAATGCTACACGGTGCTCATGACCTCAAAGGACCACAAGCTAACCCATGATTGATATCTGTACCTGAACACTGCATAATATACTGTGTAAATATGGAAATAAAAGATGTAAGACCGTAAGGTTCAAAATTGAGACACAATATCTAATAAAATATAACATCTGTGTGAGGTATAAAATACCTAAAACAAACTAATAAACTAACTGAACATGATAGTTTGAAAAACCTCTAACTGTCTGAATAAGGAGATGATGGGACATGTCCTCAACTAACTCTAACTACTGAAATAAACTAAGTACCGCAATGATAAGATAATGCTCATGTCCTTGAAGGATGAGGACTCACTGCTGACTCTGACTGTTGAGGACTAGAATGCTACTGATGCTCTGGAGCTCGTGCTTCTGAACCTATGGTATAAAACACCATAACGCAAATGCGTCAGTATGATTGAATGTACTGGTATGCATGTGAGATAGGCTGAATGCAAAGGGTTCACATGCATGAACTATAATAGCTGACTGAACAAAATGAATATGAGAATACATGCGTGAATATATAATAATTATAATTAAGTTCATAATAACATACTTACTAAATTTGAGTACTGATAACATAAGATACTGATAATAGTACAACTGAAATAACAAATACTAAGCGACTGTATTTGACAGTCTAGTTTCTGATGAAACTAGCTGAGTTTTGTTCTATTCTGAGGTAACTGCATCTGACAATCCTAAATTCTGTAGAATTATCTGAGTTCTATTGCTGAGACTGAATAACTGTATCTGACAGCCTTGATTTGTAACTTAAACTATGGGAAGTAGTTATCTAACAAACATGCCATAAATAATGCAATCTAGCTATGTTGGGGTCCAATCTGTAACCCCAATTGGAAGGGTGTCAACACCGCGCCACTAGTAAGGACAAGCTCATCTGACAGTGCCCCAAAAGAAAATAGTGGGACCCTCATCTGACAATGTTTATCCACCTCAACAACCCTCATATGAAAGTGTTGATGTCTCAACCTATGCTAGTGCATAGTTCTGGGATGCAAGGATGACTTCTAAGAATCACACCCTCATCTGACAGTATGTGTTCCCATCCTTGGATTCACTCAGTGCTAATTCCTACTCCCATCTGAATAGACACTGAACATGGATTACTGAACTGAACTGGACTGAATTAACTGAGTTTTCATTGACTGACGAAATAGTACTGAGATTACTGTATTACTGAGCTTTCCTGAATCACATGACTGACTGAGTTCTATGGATCATGGATTGACTGAGGATATCATGAAAACATGACACTAACTCTAGACACAGCTATATTTTTTGGGTATAAGTACCCCCAGGACTCGATGGGAAGAAACTGACAAAGCATGACTTTCTTGAATACATGACCAACATCACAATCCATAATATAATAAGTTGGATATTTCATGAAGTACAAGTTCTAAATCACCACAATGGCTATACATATATCCATACTTCATTGACTAAGACATTTCATCAAACACTTGACGTGCATAAACTTGTACATGAATGAAGATTTAATATTATTATACTAGTATGACACTTTTCCTTCACATAGGCATTTAGTTAAACACATGGGGAGCATGCTTTGGTTATACCATCATCAACACATCTAATAATCATGGATACATCAATAAACTTGTAAATTGAAGGGGGTTTATCATGATTATTAAGCAAATCTTTATATACTAGGGTTAATCATTGGAATATGTAATTTAAAACATGAATCAAAACCCCACAACATCATGACATGAATTTCAATTCTATTTAAATCATGAACGTTCATAAATACACAAATCTTGTATTTTGAAAAGACATTCTTGAGCTTCATGGGTGAAAGAGACCCATGAGTCAACACATGACATACCTTAATACTTGATTTGGGAAGACTGATGGAAGAATTCTTGAGATTTAGATCTTGAATTTGAAACCCCTGTTCTTGTTCTTGAGAGAATTTGAGAGAAAAGAATGTATTTTTGTGAAATGGAGGCTGAATTCAGTGTTTATACCAATATCCTTCCCAAGAATTCAATCGGTAAGGAATGTTTTGATTCGCCTAATAGCTAGGACGTATTTGAGACCTTAATTGACATCAAAATTTATCATGAAACTACCAAAGAGCCATATGACGCTAATATTGATTTGCATATTTTAGGGAATTACAGTGATACTGCTAAATATGATAATCAAGCGATAAATAATGCAGATGAGAATGATGAAACTGATGGTGATCCAAAAAATCAGGCACAGATCCCAACCCCAGTGGAAGAACAACTAGAGAAAGCTAGTCAAAATTCATAAGGATTTAGTCCCAGTTGTATCAATCTCTGAAGGAAAAATTGGAGACACAAGTCCTCTCATCCCTTTTGAGAATCTGACTATACCTTTGCAAACAGAAGTCCAAACTAGAGCTCAAGCCAAGAATTATGGCATTTTCAGCCTTTTTGTCCCAAATTGAGCCCATGAATGTAAAATAGGCCCTGAAAGATGCTGATTGGATTAATGCAATGCAAGAAGAACTTCATCATTTTGAAGCAAAGTATGATATTTGGTCCCCATTCCTGTTGATAGAATAATTATTGGGTCAAAATTAGTGTATTGAAATAAGCTACATAAAAATGGAACTATCAATAGAAATATGGCAAGGATGGTTGTTCAAGGTCATAACCAGGAAGAAGGGATTGACTATGATGAGATATTTTCCCTATAGCAAGAATAGAGGCAATCAAAATACTTGTGGCATTTTCTGTATACATGGGATTCAAACTTTTTCAAATGGATGTCAAAAGTGTCTTCCTGAATGGAAACTTGAAAGAAGAAGTCTATGTCAAATAGACTCCAGTTTTGAAAGATGCAGATTTTCCTAAACATGTACTTAAAATTAGATAAAGCTCCTTATGGTTTGAAACAAGCACCAAGGGACTGGTATGAGAACTCTTAAAGTTTCTCCTAGAAAATGGCTTCAAAAGAGGAAAAATAGATAATACTCAATTCTTAAAGACCAGAGGTAGAAGCCTATTGATTGTCCAGATATATGTTGATGACATAATCTTTGGAGATATTTCTAAATCACTATGTGAAGAATTTGCTAAGCTAATAGGGAGTGAATTGAGATAAGTATGATGGGTGAATTGAGCTTTTCCCTAGGCCTGCATATTAAGCAAACTTCTCAAGGGACAATGATTTGTCAAGAGAAGTATATCAAGGATCTACTGAAGAAGTATAATATGGGATATGCCAATCCAATTGATACCCCAATTGGAACTAGCTCAAAAATGGACAATGATGGTTTAGGTCCATCAGTGAATGAGATAATAGATAACGGGATTATTGGATCCTTACTATATCTCACTTTAGGTAGGTCTGACATTATTTTCAGTGTAGGAATATGTGCCATATTTCAAGCATACCTAAATGAGTCCCATTTGAAAGTTGCAAAAAGAATTCTTAGATATCTAAAGGGGATAGAAGACTTGGTCCTATACTATCCATCAGGAGACAGTTTTGACTTAGTAGGATATGATGATGCTGACTGTAACACCCCGAGTCTATACCCCGAACGTCACACGATGCTTACGATCTCGATGGACCACAAGCTAACCCATGACTGGTACCTGCTTTGAGCACTGAATAGTAATACTGTAATATGTGGAAGTATAACTAAAATGCCATAAGGTTCAAAACATTGAAAACCAATACTGAAATACTGACGTAATACTGAAAAGAAAACTGAATAACTTTCTAAAATAATTTAGTCTGAAAGCCTCTTACTGTCTGAATGGGGAGTTGATGGGATAAGTTCCCAACTAACACCAACAACTGAATAAAATGAGTCTATTGAAATACTAAAAAACTAACTCAGTCCTCAAAATATGAGGTCTCACCAGTGTAGTCACTGCTAATAATCTGAACTGCTAAGTGCGATATGGAGCCCATGCATCCGAACCTATGATATGAAATATCATAGAGCAAAAAAAAGGTATGTGTCAGTACTTTGAATATACTGGTCTGCTAAGTAAGGAAGACTGATATACATGGGTTTATATGCATGAGATGATGACTAAATCATATGAACATGACTGAATGAGAGTATGTGGGTAACTGAGACTACTGTAAATACTAAGTATGCAATACTGTGCATATATACTATTTTTGGGATCATACTAAAATTGAATACTGAGTTCTGGTAACTGAATGACTGATATCTGAGATTTCTGATAACTGAATTACTGATAACTGGGTGACTGTTTTTGATCGTCTTGATTCTATAGAACTAAACCGAGTTCTATACTGAGTCTGGAACTGAAATTGTAACTATGGGAGTGTTCATCTAACCGACATACCCTGATATAAGTTGAGTTGGGGTCCAACCTATAACCCCAGTTGGAAGAGTGTTAGCACCTTGCCAAGGGATACTAACAGGGCTGGGAAAACCCTAATCTGGCAGAAAGACCCATAATTTATATGTATGGTTGCATCAACCTTTGTCTGGCAGGAAGACATCTTACCCTACGCTGGCTATGTAGTTCTGTAAGGCAGGGACTGCTACTAAGGTTCAAACCCTATGTTGGCAGGAATAACCCCATCCCTGGGTTCGCTCGGTGCTGAATTCTACTCCTAACTGAAAGGACACTGAACCGATCACTAGAATGTACTAGGCTTGATTGAACTGTTATTGATCATAATGACTAACTGAACTAGACTAAGTTCACTGAGTTCTATAACTGACTGAATTATACTATTCATGACGTTACTAAAACTATCCTGTAGCTACTGTAATTCTAGGTAAACAACTAGATTGTCGAGTATTGAATACCCCCGGACTCGATAACATCAATACTAATAGAACATGGCAATACTTGAAAACATGGCAATAGTCAATTGTTCACATTGTAATTACTTAGACATTTTGTCAAAACACTTGGAAGTAATGAGCTTGTACATGAATAGGGACACATGCTAACATGTCATAATTACACTATTCAATTCACATAGGCATTCTAACAAACACACGCAAGGCATAGGTTTAGCATGATAGAAATTTAAACATGTAGTAATGGCATGAGTTCAACATTAGGGTCACCAAAGGATCACAAATCCACAATTAACTCAATTAAGTATTTTGTCAAACACCTAGGAGGCATAATCTTGTACTTGGGCATGAATAACATGTTGATGCATCATGACTATAATCATCAATTCACAATTCAAGGATTTTGATATGGGGATTACAACAATTACATACACGATCTCTTATACTCATGAAAACTATAATTAAATCTTAAATTGAAAACCCACACTAGCAACATGAACATGAAAACAACCCAATTGATATATGTAATTTATGAAACTATTAACATGAGATTTTGAAAAGGGTTCTTGAACTCCAAGGGTGGAAGGAAACCCAAGGATGAACACCTAACATACCTTGATTGTTCATTTTGTGAGAATTTTTGGCAATTGCTTGAAGCTTGGACTTGAATTTGATGAACCTAGGGTTTGTTCTTGGGGGAGGCTTGGAGAGAAATTATGGATAAAGGGGAATATAATGCCCCCAAGGCTTTTAATTATCTGCTATGGACGAGTTAGGGTGGGGGAAAGACCCTTTTGCCCTTAAAATGGTAAAATAGAACCTGAAAAATAGGTGGGTGTGACGGAGCACGCGTCGTATGCTAATCACGCGCAACTACTGCCTCTCTTACGAAAATGGCTATAACTTTTTGCTCGGGTATCGAATTAAGGCAAAATTGGTATTGTTGGAAAGCTAATTCAATTATCTACAATTCGGTGGGTCTTGAGCTACAAAATTCTATGTATATAAAATGTTATACATGTTCAAAGTAGACCTTTGTAGAATCGAACACTAAACTATGGGCAAATCAAAGGACCTTAGCTCGACTTTGTTCTAAGCGACTCTTATGAACATTTTCACCTCAAAATTATTTCACACACTAGTATAAGGATCATGACATGTTTATTCTAAAGAAATTCATTAGATTAGAGTCACCACATATTAGAATGATGTTTCAAACTCTAGCACAAAAATATGGGGTGTTATATTATCTCTTTCTTAGGAATATTCGTCCTTGAATGAGACTGATTAGACTGAGAGTACTGTATGAAGGTAACTGAGGTCATATTCTAAACATGCATGACTGAAAATAGGATTGTATAACTGATTCTAAAATATGATACATGAACTGAATCTCATGAACTGAATTGATTTCTTGAGCACATGTAATGACATGAGAATACCTATAAGGCTGAGATAGGACGAGGGAGTTAACTTTTATGTAACTGAAAAGAAATCTAAACAACTATCTGAAATAATTTAGTCTGAAAACCTCTAACAGTTTGAATGGGGAGTTGATGGGATAAGTCCCCAACTGACTCCAACAACTGAATAAAATAAGTCTACTGAAATACTAAAAAAATAACTCAGTCCTTAAAATATGAGGACTCACCACTGTATTCATTGCTAATAATCTGAACTGCTAAGTACAATTTGGAGCTCATACGTCTGAACCTATGATATAAAACATCATAGCACAAAATAAAAGGTGTACATTAGTACTTTGAATTTAATGGTATGCTAAGTTAGGTAGGCTTATATACATGGGTTTATATACATGAGATGATGACTGACTGAATGATATGAACATGACTGAATTGGAGTACGTGGATAACTGAGACTACTGTAAATACTGAGTATATAATACTATACACATATATTGTATTTGGGATCATACTGAATTTGAATACTGAATTCTAATAACTGAGTGACTGATATCTAAGATTTTTGATAACTGAATTACTGATAACTGGGTGACTGTTTCTGACAGTGCTGATTCTATAGAACTAAACTAAGTTCTATACTAAGTCTGGAACTGAAACTGTTACTGTGGTAGTGTTCATCTAATTAACATACCTCGGTATAAGCTGAGTTGGGGTCTAATCTATAACCCCAGTTGGAAGGGTGTTAGCACCTTGCCAAGGGATACTAATAGGGCTGGGTAAACTCTAATCTAGAAGGAAGATCTATAATTTATATGTATGGTTGCGTCAACCCTAGTCTGGCAGGGAGACATCTTATCCTACACTGGCTACGTAGTTCTATAACGCAGGGACTGCTACTAAGGGTCAAACCCTATGCTGGCAGGAATGCCCCTATCCCTGGGTTCGCTCAGTGCTGAATTTTACTTCCAATTAAAAGGACACTGAACTGATCACTAGACTGTACTAGGCTTGACTAAACTATTACTGATCGTAATAATTGACTAAACTAGACTGAGTTCACTGAGTTCTGTAACTGACTGAATTTTACTATTCGTGACATTACTAAGACTATCTTGTAGCTACTGTAATTTTGGGTAAATAACTAGATTGTCAGGTATTGAAAACCCCTAGGACTCGATAGCATCAATACTAATAGAACATGTTAATACTTGAAAACATGGCAATAGTCAATTGTTCACATTGCAATCACTTAGACATTTTGTCAAAACACTTGGAAGTCATGAGCTTGTACATGAAAAGGGACACTTGCTAATATTTTATAATTACACTATTCAATTCACATAGGCATTCTAACAAATACTTTCAAGGCATAGGTCTAGCATGATAGATATTTAAACATGTAGTAATGGCATGAGTTCAACAGTAGGGTCACCAAGGGATCACAAATGCACAATTAACTCAATTAAGCATTTTGTCAAACACCTAGGAGGCATAATCTTAAACTTGGGCATGAGTAACATTTTGATGCATCATGACTACAATCATCAATTCACAATTCAAGGGTTTTCATATGGGGATTACAATAATTACATACATGATCTCTTATACTCATAAAAACTATAATTAAATCTTAAATTGAAAACCCATACTAGCAACATGAATATGAAAACAAACCAATTGATACAAGTAATTCTTGAAACTATTAACTTGAGATTTTGAAAAGGGTTCTTGAACTCCAAAGGTGGAAGGAAACCTAAGAATGAACACGTAACATACCTTGATTATTGATTTTATGAGAATTGTTGGCAATTGCTTAAAGCTTTGACATGAATTTGATGAACCTAGGGTTTGTTCGCGGGGGAGGCTTGGAGAGAAATTATGGATAAAGGGGCAGATAATGCTCCCCATGGCTTTAATTATCTATTATGGATGAGTTAGGGTGGAGGAAAAGACCCTTTTGCCCTTAAAAATATAAATAAATAACCTGGGAAATAGGTACATATGACGGAGTATGCGTCGCACACTAATCGTGCGCATCTACTGCCTTTCTCAAGAAAATGGCTATAACTTTTTGCTCGGGTGTTGAATTAAGGTAAAATTGGTATCGTTGGAAAGCAAATTCAATTATCTACAATTTGGTATGTCTTGAGATGCAAAATTCTATGTATATAAAAATTTATACACATTTCAATTAGACCCTTATAGAATCGAATGCCAAACTATAGGCGAATCAAAGGACCTTAGCTCGACTTTTATTCCAAGCGATTCTTATGAACATTTTTCACGTCGAAATCATTTCACACACTAGGATAAGTATTATGACATGTTTATTCAAAAGAAATTCATGGGATTAGAGTCACCAGACGGGAGAATGATATTTTAAAGTCGAGCTAAAAAATACGAGATGTTACACAGACTATGCTGGATATTTGGTAGATAGAAAAAGTAATTCCAGAATAGAACATTTTCTTGGCTCATCCTTAGTCTTCTTGGGATCTAAGAAGCAAATTTGCTCTATCTACTGTTGAGGCTAAATATGTTATTGTTGCTTCTTATTAGGCACAACTGCTATGGATCAAGCAATAATTAAAAGATTTTGGTATTGTATCAAACACTATACCTCTAATGTGTGAAAACACATATGCACTAAATATGACCAATAATCCAGTGCCGCATAAGAGAACTAAGCACATTTATGTGAGCTATCACTTCCTAAGAGACAGTGTTGAGAAAATGCGCAATCTGCATGATGTTTTGCAAAATTAAGGATCATATAGCAGATATCTTTACTAAGACACTTCATAAGGAATAATTTGTGAAGAATGGGTTGAAGTTAGTACTGATCAAAATGACTTAACCTACCATGTGAATTAGTAGTTCCCCACAAAATTGGCTATGATCAGGAGACAGGTATCCTTGGTAAAGTATGTATTTGTTAGTCTAACCCAGTGTCATACCTGTATAGGTATACACCATGGGATCAATATTGGAAGAAAATAGATGACACAAGAACAAATTTGAGAAATCACTTAAAGAAAGAGAGGGACCTGGTCCCATCTCTTAGGTTAGTATTATGAATGTGCATGTTTTTTTTTTCTTGTTCTGTTAGAAAAGACCACATCCTCTCTCTCTTTCCATGTTAGAAAACTAGTCTTATGCAAAATTAAAATCAAATTCATCCTTGAATTGACTCCAAGGACCCTGTCCAACTCAACTATACAAAGACAAACCTCTTTCTTAACTCACCTCTCTAATTAAGATTTATCCCTGAAAACACATAACCCCTTTGACAGTGTGAAAGAAAGTTTGAATGGTCCAAAGAACAATATGAGAGACTGAAAACAAAAGTCTTCAAAATGAAATCTAGAAATCCTATGAAAAGCTAACAGACATCTAAGGGACCTGGTTCCAAGAAGAAGAGAAAGACGGATAATGAAACTAGTAGGGCTTATAAAAGAAGAAAAGAAAACAAAAAATTATAACGCCCCGAAAATGGGTCTTGAGACGTCACATGGTTCTCAAGACTACGAGTAGCCTTAATCTAACCCTGTAAGCCTTCTACTAAATCTAAAACTCATAATGGAGAAATATAAACTTATAATCAATGCAGAAGTCTGTCAGATCTAAGCTGAAATTATCTGAACATAGTATCTAAAATTATTAGACTCAAAAGTTTGGAAAATTAATAATGGAAATCAAAATTATGTCGAGAAGTCTGACAAGCCTCTACAACTAACAACTAGAGAGCCACTGGGACAAGCCCCCAGCTGACTCGAAATGACTGGGGATACTGAATCAACTACTCTAACAAGTTGAAAAACTAAATAACTAGGTCCCAAAACTATGAGAACTAACAACCTGTCAGGATGTAGATAGAGATTCTCAAAATTATTCACGCTAGTGAAACTGAGCACCTGAATCTACATTATTAAAAAATATAGCACATAGATATATATGTAGATCAATACTTCTGGAATGTACTGAGCATATGGGGAGAATGCATAAAAAAATAGTGAGGGACTATATATATTTTTCTCACAAACAATGCATGCTATGTAATAATGGATAACTTAGGCTTGTGTAATTGAAAGCTAAAATCATAAATCATGAATGATAAAACATACTACATGAATGCTGTGAGCCACCATACTTAGTTCTAAATATGTACTTGAAATCTATTTTTTAAATCATATATGCTAAGTGTAAAAAGACTCATCTCTGTATTTGTAAACTAAAATCTAAAATATAGTTGCTAATGTCTTATGTAAAACAACATCTGAATAAAATCGTGAGTCTTTACACTTAGTTTCTAAAAGCTATTCTATTATTATTTTCTGTTAGAATTACTCTTTTCTGTAGGAAGATTCTTCTAGCCAACGTACACTATGTGAGCTATCATAGTGTTCAACGTCTAGTTCCCTTATGGGAAAACCTCACATTGGGGAGAGGTGTTATACTCTTGCCAATGAGTATAACCTAAGCTAAGTGATCACATCTATAACTGCCATTTATATAGAAATAGGAAAAATCTGATAATCTAAACCTACATTGGCTCGTAGTTCTGGGGCATGTGAACATACCCAACTCGGTGCTAAATACTACTCTCTTTAATATGTATGCTCATTCTGAAGGAAATCCATATTTAAAACTAGTATAAGGGTCTATAATGAAGACCACTTGTGTATTTGGTTACTGTAAACTGTAATTAAAACTGTAAAGTGGATTCCATATCTAAGCTGAAATCAAAAGGTCAAATTTTTATCAAAATATGAAAATAACTAATCACAGGGTGCTTAAAGCATTTTCATTCTTGAAATATCAATATTCAACTAGGTCTTAATAACCCATGCATCAAATTCATATCAAATCATCATAAAGTTCATGCTTAGTAATGAAAGTATTGATAATTCAATTCTAAATCAAGAAATTAATGGCATACGCATAAAAATACGAAAGTGGACATGCAATTCAACATCTAAATCACTTGAATGTCATAATCTTTGAATAGTGATGAGTGGGTATAAACTCTAAACTGAAATTCATATAATTTCATGAAAAATTTAACTTTAAAACTAATTTTTGGCACAAGGATGAAAGGATTATTCTTGTTCATAACCCCACATACCTTAATTAATGAATGAATGAAGAAGCTTGAACTTTGAGTTCCAATTTGTGCTCTGGAAGATTGGTTCTTGAAGATCTTGAACTGGGAATCTTGATTTTTGGGTTATCTTGGAAAAAGAATGGTGGAATTTAGATTTCTTGAGGTTCGAAATTTGATGTTCTAGGGTTTCTTGGAGAGTAATTTGATGAAAAGTAATTGTAATATGCTTAGAGTAGGTTTAGTTCTTTGTTTTTCATGAATTGGGGGCTCGGGAAAAGACTAAATTTCCCTTTGAAATTTTAAGTTCGAAACTGGAATCTCGATTTTGAGCCTCAGCTCAATGCGATGCAATCGCGGTGGCTCACTAGAAAAGGACGAGTGCCATTCTGCACCATGGCGCGATGCAGCATAATCGCATTGCATCACTAGAAAAGAATGAGTGCCATTTTGCACTCCACTGTGATGCGGTGCTAGGATCCACCACGATTTCAGGTGCGACACTAGCCAATCGTGGTGAGCTACTGAAAAAGGACGAAGGGGATTTTGGGGTTCACTGCGATGCATCATAATTGTGTTGCTTTACTGAAAAGATGATGATTGTGAATTTGCCATCCACCGCGATGCGGTGGTATAGTGTTAACCCATTGTCTTTCATAAAAAGTGACATAACTTCTCACCCGAGTATAGAATTAAGGTGAAATTGGTATAATTGGGAAGCTGATTTAATCCTCTACAATTTGGTAGGTCTAGATCTAGAAAATTGTACACGTATCAAGAGTTATATACTTTTGCAGTTGACCCTTGACACACTAGGAGCTAAACGAGACTAAGAAAAGTATGGGGTATTACAATATCTCCCTTTGGGAAGATTCATCCTCAAATGAGATTATTTAAATCGAGGATACTGAGGAAGCGAGACTATATGCTGGAATTCACAACTGAAACAAAGATGTATGACTGAATCTAAAATATAATATATGATTGAAATAATCTGTAAATGCATGAATTGACATAAAGATAATCATATGTTAGATATTGAGATTGGAAATGAACTGGGATAAGGAAAACTGTTACCTTAGGATAAATCTGAGTTTGTGGAGAAGAGGTGAGGTAACCTAGTTTGTATGTCTGCTTCTGCTTCCCAAGTAGCACCCTCAACGGAATGATATTGCCTTAGAACTTTGACCAAGGGAACTTCTTTGTTCCTTAGTCTACGGATCTGTTGATCAAGAATATCTATAGGAAGTTCTTCGTATGAAAGGCTATTCTGAATGTCTGTGCTTTCTAGATAGACTACAATAGCTGAATCGTCCATACACTTCTTCAATAAGGATACATGGAACACTTGGCCTTATGAAACCTTTATCTAAGAGGTCTTTAAGCTGCTCTTTTAACTCCTTAAGCTCAGCTAGAGGCATACGATCTACTGAGTATCTAGATAATAGTCAATACCGAATTCTATTTCCCTATTGGGAGGTACCCCTGGCAAATCTTTGAGAAAAATATCAGGAAACTCATTAACTACTCGCACATATTGAATTGTTGGAGCCTCAGACTTTATGTCTTTGAATCAAACTAGATAATAGATACACCCTTTTGATATCAACTTTTTGGCTTTAAGATAGGATATGAAATGATTCTTGGGAGACACTGAATTACCTTCCCACTCAAAGACTGGCTCATCTGGAAATTGAGACTTCACCTCTTAGGTGCGACAGTATATAGATGCATACCAGGAATGAAGCCAATCCATGCCCAGAATAAGGTCAAATTCAACCATATCTAGCTCTATTAAGTCTACAAACATGATGTTATAAAGGACAGTGATAGAACACTTTCTATAGATCTATTTGGAAACAACTGACTCACCCACTGGGGTAGAAACTAAGAAGGGCTTAGGAGCTTTTCAGGACCTACTTCAAAATTTATTACAACTAGTGGGGTCACATAAGAGAGATTTGACCCTGGGTCTAACAATATATAAACATCAATATAAAAGACATGAATCATACCAGTAACAACATCTCGTGAACTCTCCTGCTCCTGATAGAATGGTAAAGCATAAAATTAATTCTGGCACTAATAGCCACCGGTACTAGATGATGCGCCCTGAGGAGGGATTGGATCACCTCAAGGAGCTGGTGCGCTAGTAGCCTGAGTCTAGGGACGAACATCTCTGCTCCCTTGCTAAGCATGAGGACACTCTTTGATTGTATGTCCCAACTTACCATAATAATAACAACCTTTTTATCCCAACAAACACTCACCAAGATAATTCTTACCACACTTAGCACATGAAGGATAACTGGGTTTTCCACTCATACTATTCTGAGATATGGACATAGAAGTCTTACCCCAGTGCTCCTGCCTAGCTTTGGGGTGGGAGTACTGGATGAAGATGGCACTGGAATAGACAAATGACATTGAAACTACAAACGATTTCCCCCTCCAAAGTTTGTTTGGCCATAATTAAACTGCCTAGTTCTAGCCTTCTTATTTTTCCCCTCTCTCTCCTTTAACTTTTCTGTTTCAATCTGTTGAGCATGAATCATCAGCCTAGTAAGATCCATATCCCCTCTAAGTATGGCTGTCATACACTCATTCTCTACCAAACTAGATACTCCAGTAACAAACTTACTGATACTCGGCCTAGGTTCAACCATCGTATCAGAGGCATACTTAGATAATTGGTTGAACTTAAGGTAGTACTTCTTTACTGTCATCGTGCGCTGCCTCAGGTTCATAAAATTATCTACCTTAGCTTCTCTCATCTCATGCAAAAAGAAACTCTCTAGAAACACATCCTGAAACACTTTCCAACTCATAAGAGTTGCATTCTCACTTCTACCATTCTTCCATATAACTACCCAATCATACGCCACATCCTTCAGCCTATAGGATACCAACTCTATATTCTCTTCCTCAGTAACATGCATAATCTGGGTAATCTTTCTCACCTCATCTAAGTAAAGCTATGGGTCCTCACCTATTTTTTGTCCAAAGAACACAGGAGGATTCATTCTCATAAAGTCACGAATTCTGGCTGGTGCTAAATCACCATTCTGCTAAAGTAGGACTGCTGCTTGATGGTTTCCCTGAATATTGGCAGTCATAGCTTGGGCTAACGCCTGAAAGGTAGCCCAAAATTCAGCATGGGATACATTCTCATTCAAAAGGTCAGCAGGCTGGGGTGGCTATTTATCATTCCTGCGTGCATTAGTTCGGCGAGAAGGCATATTCAACTGACATGTAAAAGCACAAATTTAAAGCAGATAAAGACACTGTAAGAACGATAGATCATTAAACAAAAGGATGATTTCCTAAAATCTCCCGTAGCCTCTTGTTTATAAATGTGGCGCACTTCACACCCATGATCTAAACTCTACATAACATGGATTGTCTGACTCCCTAGGATTCTTATAACCTTAGTCTCTGATACCAAGTTTTTATGCCCCAAAAATGGGTCCCAAAATTTCACACAGTGCTCAAGACTATGAGAATCCTCAAGCTAGCTCTTTAAGCCTTCTACTAAATCTGAAACTCATAATGGAGAAATAAAAACTTATAATCAATTCGAAAGTCTGTCTAATCTAAGCTAAAATTATCTGATCATAATATATAAAATTATTAGACTCTAAGAAATCTGGAATATCGATATTGGAAATCTGAATTATATCTAGCATTCTGACAAGCCTCTACTACTAACAACTAAAGAGCCACTGGGACAAACCCCCAGTTGACTCGAACTAACTGGAAATACTGAATCAACTATTCTAATTAGCTGAAAAACTAAATAACTAGGTCCCTAAACTATAAGGACTCACCAACTATCGGGATGTATATGAAGGTGCTCGAAATCACTCACGTTGTTGAAATTGAGCACCTAAACCTATATTACTAAATAATGTAGCACTTAGACATATATGTGGATCAGTACTTCTGGAATGTACTGAGCATATGGGGGTGAATGCATAAGTAAAACAGTGAGGGAATTTATACACTGTAAGCACGATAGATCATGAAAGAAAAGAATGATTTCCTAAAATGTCCCGTAGCCTCTTGCTCATAAATGTGGCACGCTTCACACCTATGATCAAGACTCTACGTAATGTGGCTTGTCTAACTCCTTAAGACTCTTATAACTTTAGGCTTTGATACCAAGTTTGTAACGCCCAAAAATGGGTCCCGAGACATCACACAGTGTACAAGAATATGAGTAGCCTCAAGCTAACCATGTAAGCTTTATACTAATTCTGAAACTCATAATGGAAAAATATAAATTTATAATCAATGCAGAAGTCTGTCTAATCTAAGCTAAAATTATATAAACAAAATATCTAAAATTATTAGACTCAAAAGTCTGGAAAATAAATACTGGAAATCTGAATTATGTCTAGCAGTCTGACAAGCCTCTACTACTAACAACTAGAGAACCACTGGGACAAACCCCCAGCTGACTCAACTGACTGGATATACTGAATCAACTACTCTAACAAGCTAAAAATCTAAATAACTAGGTCCCTGTAATGCCCTGAGGTCCTATCTTGAGATGTCACACGGTGCTTGTGACCCCGAAGGACCACAAGATAACCCTTTACTGATATCTGTACCTGTACACTGCATAATATCTAGAATAAATATAGAAACTGGCCATAAGGTTCAACACATCCATAAATACTTAAAATATAAAACTGAATAATATATAATACATTCGTCTAAAAAGCCTTTAATCTGACTGAACTGTGGAGTTGATGGGATAGGTCCCCAACTAACTCCGTCAATTGAAAGTAAATAAAATTTTGGTTACAATAATAGAAAACTGAAACTCATCCTCGAAAGAAGAGGACTTACTGCTACTGCTGCTAACTGGGACTGATCTGCTGATGATACTCTGGGTCCTGTGCCTTTAAACCTATGGTGCCAAATGAGACACCATAGCACAAATGCGTCAGCACAAAATATACCGAGTATGTAGATGGGGTAAGGCTAAATGCAAAGGCTCATGCATGCAAAATATGTATAACCTAAATGATTATGAGAATCCTGTACGAAAATAGGCACACATACAAGAATGCATAAATCATACTTATAATCATCACAACTCTAGAGGCTTGACCTTGGATACCGCTTTAATGCGAGCTAAACTCACTACTATCATTGAGATACTGAATGACTGACTCATCTGCTACTGATAACTGAGGATCTGAGTATACTTATATCAAAGACTGAGTTCTGAGATTACCTCTTTCAACCGACAGAATTAGATATTTAACTTTTCTAACAGATAATATCGGAAGCTTTATCAATGATAAGAAAATAGAATTATATCTGAATCTGACAATAAGAATACTTAACAAATTCTAAGAAGGAGACCAAGCCTATCTGACGGGAGATCTTTAAATCTAATAATAAGAATATTCAACATGATCTGAGACTGAGATCAAGCCTCTCTAATGGGAGATCTTTAAATATGATAGTAAGCATCCGTATATGAGGCTAAGCCTATCTGACGGGATGTTCCATGAATCAATGGAACTATCTGAGTTCCTTATTGAGATAGACGACTGTACCACACGGTCTTGACTTCTGAAGATTGATATTAAAACTGGAACTGTGGGAAAAAATAAAGAAGAGAATAATGAAACTGCACCTAACCTTAATAAGCAATAAAAGAGAAAAGAGAGAAATAACGGAGAAATAAAAAGAAATTAGTTGAGAAGTGGACCCTAAGTGTAATTATCATGTCGAGGAGGGTGAGTCACTAGTTTCCAAATGTACCATACTAGCCTCCAAGCCTACGTTACAAGCCAAATAAATTCCTCTAGTGATCCTAGCTCAACAGTCTAAAAGGCTAAGGTAAAGAAAATAAGGGCAAGCCTATTGTATTCTATGCACATTGATTGGAACTTCTTTTATGAGTGTGAGTGTCTCAATATTGTCACTGTATTGACATGTATGATCACACTATGAGATCGGAACTTTTTTTTGTGAGGGTACATGGGTTGTGTTGATGGTTACTAATTTGTTTGGGTAGTGTATACTGTAGGTTTGCGTGATTGATTGTTTCTAACATAATGCCATAAGTTTGAATCCTTTGTGTCACATTATTGAGCTATGTAGATCAACACACTTGGTTTTGAAAAGTTGGAAATAGGAGGTGGAAATATTTTAAGCTAAAATTGAGTTGACTGCCATAGGTGCCTTAGGTTTCTCTTAGTTTAGCATTATGTTGTTTTGTTATGTGATTGTTTCCCGAGGACATACAGACGTTCTAAGTTGAGGGTGTTCATGTGCCATGATTTCATGTCACTTTCGATGCTTAAAATAAAAAAATATGCAAGTGCTTAGGTCAATTTTGTTAGATATGATGTGTTTTTATGTTTGTTTTGTAGAAAACTAGGTTCTGGAGATGAAAAAAATAAAAGAAAGTGAAGTATGCTAAATATCCCACTTACGGTCCTTGAGTACCACTTATGGTCTCTGTAAGTGGCCTCGTAAGCATTAGAAGAAACGTGTTCTGAGAAACGAAATTTTGAAGAATTATCTGAGGGTTACTATGGGGTCACTTATGGGTCATAAGTACCTCTTACGACCCCTGAACGTGTCGTTGTAGGTGGTGTTTTGTAGCCTTCTAATTTGGTCTGACACTTACGACCCACCTAGGGGTCTATAGTACCACTTACAACCCATAAGTAGATTCGTAAGCAGTCTCCGACCCAGTTTTCCTTATTTGTTTTGGTTTTGATTTTTAGGGTTCTGATGTATATAAATACACTTTTGATGTCTTTGTATTACTTTACACACTCTTTACATTCACAACACTATATTGATTTTGAGATTCAACTTTTGATCTTGGATTTTACAGTGATTATTAATTTGAGATTCTGGGTTTTGTAGAAGTAGAGAATTCCATAATCTATCACCACTAGATCAATTACAAACATTTAATAATGTTTCTAGATTTCATAATGTTACCATCATTTAACAATCTTATCATCGATACTCACTAGTCACCAACTATTGGCTAACAATTTCTTATTAACTAATTCATTTAATAAATAGTCATTATATAACTTCTAGTCCTCATTTAAACAACTATTCACCACATAATCACTAATCACCATTTCTTAGATAACCATCATTTATCCACTAACCTTATTTACCAACTAATCCTTGATTATAAACTTGTCATTATTTGTCACTTAAACAATATCCATCACTATTTCATATTTAGATCTAATCATCAACTATACCACTTTATAAATATGTAACGCATGCGGGGAATAACCAGTATCCCTAATATCAATATCATACCTAAATAATATATATATATATATATATATGTATGTATATAATTGCCATATATAGGTCATAGCCAGACTCAAATTGGTAGATGTACACATAGGTATCTCAATATAGTCATCCTCTGGCCTTGTCGAGTATCAATGCATCATTATAAACATCCTCCAACATTGCTAGGTATATATTATTATAGTTATTATCCGGCCTTGTCAGGTATAAATATATATCATTATAATCATCCTTTGATCTTATCGAATATCAATATATCATCATAATATCCTCCAACCTTATTGGGTATCACTATTTCATCATAATATCCACTGGCCATGTCGGGTATCAATATATTATCACGATATCCTCCGACCTAGCTAGGTATCAATATATTATCACGATATACCCCGGTCGTTACTGGTATTAATATAAATATAATCATAATATCCTGACTCAAACCAGTAGCCACATCATCATAGTTAGTGGCAAAATTAATAACATAAGTGATCATACAATCAAGTATCATGGTTTCAAGAATAATTAATAGCATAACTCCCCATATAATCAATAATCATGATCTCTAACATAATTCATGGAATAATTTCTAATTTCATCAATAGGGATGTTTTCTAGCATGATTACTAGCATAATTTCTTAGCATAAGCATAAGCAATATCATATGCAAAACTTATCAATGGCATAGGTGATGGCTTAACATTCATCATCATCAAGGCCTTTTTAAAATCATACACACTAGTTTATCATGGCCTTACCCAAAGGTTAGTCATAGCATAACCAACCACTTAACATAGCATAATCAATGCCTTAACATAATATAATCGATAATCAAATTAACTAGTCCATGAGCATAGCTTTAATATCCTCATCACCATAACCATCACGTGCTAAGGTTCCTCAATATTTTGTGAAAAGGTATTCTCTAGGTATTCAATAAGCGTATAAGAAGTAATCATCAATCTTGACTTAAAGTGGGTCGAAGGGCCCACTTCTAAATCCCTGAATTACATTATAAGTTAAATACTGCCCCAAACTAGGCTGTGGTATCTAAATGCACTCTTAGATGTATAGCAAGCGACAATTATCCTTAAGGTAGAGATTCTTCTTAAGCTCTTTAACTAAGTCAAATGGAAACTATGGAAACCTTTAATATCGCAAGAAACTAAGGATAATTTACCCTAATCATGAGTATCTAAATCATTCTTATCTACCTTGAATAATCTAAGGAATTCTCATTCAAAACATGAGTAATGAAGTCCAATTCACCTAAGCCACGAGGAACAAGTCAAGTGTTTCAACTTTACGATTTCAAATATAACATAATATCATAAGAATACTATGAGATAGCTCAATCTAACAAGGAATATATCTAGCCTAACACGATGTCGAAGAAAGCTCAATGAACCAGCAAATCACCATTTTTCCCTTCTAAGAGGCCTTCTAAAGATTCCAAGCTATCAAAAATACATTCTACTCGTTAGTATAAAAATATCAATACCCGTATTGCACTGTTGTTCTTTTGGTCCAAAGAATTATATCAAAACCCCATGTGGGTCCCACTTACAAAAATTGCATTTTCAAAACCAACCCAACATACTCCAAAGCTCAAGGAATCATTACCCTCAAAATGGGTAAAAGTAGATATTTTAGGGTTTTGAGTAAGAAATCAAGAAGTTTCACAAGGAAAAGGATGAATTCTTACCTCAAATGGGAAGATAATCACAAAAATAAATAATAATCAAGCTTCTAAGTCACCCACAATTCTCAAATTTAATCTATCACACTATGTAGTTTTTATGCTCTCAAGAATGGGGTGAGAAATTATTGAATTCTCAACTTTGGGGCCTATTTATACCTATACCACGTACTCGGGTCCTGCTATCGTGGACCTAAACCTGGGATCACACCATTTTGGCACTGCACACGTGGTTTCTGCTCATGAAATCACTTCAAAATCATGGCTTCTCCTCTGTAAAGTGATTCACGATCGCTGTCCAAAGTGCCTCTATCCCAGTGCACCAGAAAACCTGGTGTATCAAATTTTCCAAATCCAAATTGGGCTCTATTAGGTGCTCAATATTCATTCAGAATCCTGTATATGCAAACAAACTATGTAATCATACTAAATTCAATGCTCTAAATGCTATGACAAACTTATAATTTCCATTCGAGGTCGTTTCAACCAAATATGGGTCCTAAACCTATATTTTCAATTTCTCAACTTTCCTACCAAAATGTCAAAATGAGCTTGACTGTCTCGAGACTCAAAGCAAAGGTCTACCTATCCTAAGATCAATATTTTGGAGGTATTTTTATAGTCAAAATTTTTATATGAGGCTATTTTACTAAAGTTTTTGCCTGGTAACCAGCAAAGACTTCTAAATAGGAAATTGGCTGTAAAAACCAAACGAACTGTACGGTGACCAAACTATCAGTCCTAGCAAGTCATAAATTACTTGGGGCAGCTATGAAAAAGCTCTAATAATAAAAATAAGCAGAAATATAGAAAATGACCTGAAGGGTCATTATAGGGGAACACTATCCTAGTATTCTTCTCATATTTATTTTAACCAAAGAAACCAAGATTTGTTACTTTTGATACCGTTCTCACAAAATCCCCCCATTTACTTTTTGTATTTTTTTGGCTACTTAAACAAATTCTTGCGAGATTTTTTTGCCTATTCCCTGTGGGTTTGATTCTAACCTTTGTTGGGTGATATATTTTATAGAGATTACATTATACTTCTTGGAGGTGTAGTTTTAGGCAACATAATTTTCATATGTTATTTGTTTGGTTGGTTAATGTAAATGGTTTTAATATTACTTGACTTATCTCTTTATTAAATTTAGAATGTTCAGTAATTAGAATGTTCTCATAGGTTCTTGGTGAAATAAGGCTGGAAGACGCTCATATTTGGGATTTAGTACATGGACAATAATTGTCCCCTTCAGGTCATATATAGAGGGTGGATGTATCACTCATATTATGCATGTATGAGGTTTAGGTGAATTTGATGGTTCTATGAGGTTTAGGTGAATTTGATGGTTCCATAAGTGAATCGAGGACTATGCTTATATGCTTGATATATGTTTACATATTTAAGAGTTTATGTTATTTGTGTACTATTCATATGTTGGATATAGTTACAGTCAGGGTTTTTGAGTTGGTTATGATTTAACTATATAATTGTTTACATGTATTGGTGTGGCTTAATTGAAAATGACTAGGTGATATTTGGTCGACATATGATTCTAATCCTAGTTGTTGATTGTTGCTTTTATGCTGAGTGTATGTCGGCTTGGGTATGGGATAACCTAGGGCATTATAGTTTAATAAGTACGAACCACCTACACTTAATTCTTAATTCTTATTAGGGTTGACTTATTAGGTTACCTTTGGTGATGGAAGTTCATATGAATTTGGGATGGATTAAAGAGTTCTATGTTAGTGGGATAAGAGGGAAAGATATATAGTTATGGGATGAATGTAATTTGATAACTTGGAAGTCGAGTAGACAGGTCATATGCCCAGGTGTGCCTTGCCCTGGTAGGATTGGTGATTTGTTAGTATTTTGACCTGGGCTTTTCCCTTGTTGTAGTTATCCTCTAGGAGTTATGTCAATTATCAGTGTAAGGCTAGGCTTGGTGGTTTTTGTCATGGAAAAAGAATAAAGTGTTATCTCAGGATTTATGAACAGAGGTTAGTGCGGGGGTGTAAAGTAACCTTTTGAGGTGGGATAATGCAGTTAAGAGCATTCTTATTTCTTTTAATAGTTTTGTTATATTTTGGTAACCTGATGTTTGTAAATAGATGAGGCTTACTAGTACGTGTGATTCATATTGATGCTATGCTTACTATACTCTCTTTTAGGTATAGTCTTTTTTAGGAATCAATGATGGTTTCTTTACCGTTGCGTTACTTTCTCACTCTTATTGGAAGTTTTATCTTGTATACTTTTCTCTTAGTAGCTCTTGTACCTCTTTAGACTAGATACTAAGATAGTTTTTTTATGTATTGTTAGTTGATTAGTTTTGATTAATAAAGTTTTCCTCAAGTTATGTTGAATGAGTGATAAGGAGTTCTCCTATCTATATGGATTAGAGTAGGGGTTCTCACAATCTGATAGTTTGGGTCGTGACCATAACTTAATCAATGAGATTGCATAGCTTAGCATGATTGTTCAAGATGACTTTTCCCTGGAACTCTCCTAATTATTATTTAAAACACTTTTAATTTTCGTTATTGTTCATTGTTACCTTTATCTAACAAAATTCAAATTCTCATTGGTTACCGATCACACTTATTTAACTTTAATAGTAATACTTGAATTAGATTGTCTACTAAATACCAAGTCCCTGTGGAATAGATATTCGGCTTGCAAGATCCACTTTATCCCTTGCACACCTACGTACAGTAATGTGTATGGTTAGACGCAATAAGTTTATGGAACAGTTGACAACTTTCTAATTTTTAGTCTTACTATTTTTTTATAAGTGCTAACAACTTCATCTTAGCTACTAAATTTGCTAGTATAGGTTTGAATATTAAGAAAGCTAGCAAGAGCAAGGGAATTAGTTGAACAAGAAGATGAACCTACGCGACGCTTGCATCAATTATGGTAAGCAGTAGCGCTTTTCTATCCGATTCTGCAAGTTCAATAAGGAGAGATCATTCCTTTATCAATAAGTGATGAACAATTATCCCGTAGGACAGTGCACAAAGTGGCAATCCCTCGTGTAACTAATGTAACCGTCATTATTTGTTCATCAAATACAGGAGGAAGATTTGAGCTTAAACAAAACACGATGCTGTTACTGCACCTAAGCAGATAATTTACAAGACTTCCACATGATTCTACGCATTTTCACTTTAAAAATTTTATATTGATTAGTGACACATTCATTCCAACAACAGTCTCCACAGATAATGTGAGGCTCACCTTTTTCCTATTCTCACTCTTAGGTTCAACAAAGAAATGGTTGAAGGTAGAACCTTCAAATTAAATCACAACTTGGGACCACTTAGCAAAGAAGTTCCTTATTCAATTTTTTCCATATGGAAAAACTACAAGTTTGAGGAGTGAGATTTTAAGTTTCATCTAGAAGCCAAATGAAAAAATCTCTATCATGCATGGGAGAGATTCAAGTATCATCTTAGAGATTCCCAACATTACCAATAGACAAATAAGGTATTAACTTATATTTTTGTTGAAAATCTTAACCATAACACATAGATTTTGCTAGAATCAGCAGTAGGTGGTCAAGTTTTATAGAAAACCTATAATGAGTTGTATACTCTCTATAACCATATCACACAAGGTAATACAGACTGGCAGGAGATGTATCTAGAAGTATGGTGAATAATCCTATAGGTACGATCGAGGTAGATAGTAGCATAACATTGGATTCATAATTGGCCACTTTTTAGAAATAGGTAATAACTTAATTCAATAAGTTGAGTATGGATCTACCTAGGCCTAAATAAATGTGGTTTAAAAATTTTAGTCTTGGTGTGAAATTTGTGATAGTATTGGTCACTCTACTGATTTATGTGGATCAAATTTGAAGTCCATTGATTTTATAGGTAATGTACAAAAAGAATCAGAATTATGGTAATGCCAATAATCATAACCGACACAGTCTGTCCAACTACTTTCAGGGCAATAATCAGAGTTAACCTCAGTAGCTTCAGTATTAGCAGGGCATTCAAAATAACACTTTCTCTAAAAATATAGAAGAGACTTTGATTTTTTTTGAAAAACCTAGAACAAATGGTTGTAGAGATGAAACAAATGGATTAGTTACCTCAAGCAAAAAATACAAGACCTCAAGGGGGTTTGCCTAGTGATACAAATCAAAATCCAAAGAAATTTATGGAAATCACCTTGAGGAGTGATTTAGATTTGATTGATTCACTTCCAAAGAAAAATCATGTGGTGCAAGAAGAGTTGTTCATACTTAAGCAAACTAAAAAGAAAGTTGAATCCAAAGAAGATGACAAAAAAGAGAAGTCTGAGTATCCAAATGAAATGTCAACTGAGAAACCTATAAATAGACCACACACCATTCCCTCCAAAGCATAAAAATGCTAAAGAGGATGCTTCTTTTAAAAATATCTTTGACAAATTCAAAGAACTTCATACTAATCTTTCTTTTTTAAAATATTTCATAGGAAATGCCTAAATACGCTAAGTATCTAAAGGATATGTGATGAATAAAAGGATGCTAGATGATATCAAGACTATATAACTTATTCAAGAGTGCAATTTTATGATTATGAGAAAGATGCGAAAAAAAACTCAAGGAACCTGGAGTTTTACCCTCCCCATACAAATAGGTGAAAGTGATGTTGTTTAAGCTTTGAGTTATTTAGGGGCAAGAATCAATTTGAATTCCCTTACCATGTTTAAATCATTGGGTTTGGGAAAGTCAAGGACCAATTTAGTTGTGTTATAGATGGTAGATAAAACCAAAGTGGTCCCTGAAGAAATAATAGAGGATGTTGTCATTAAGGTTGGTAAGTTCATGTAATACCCTGTGCTTTCAAGGTCACTGTAGAGCCTGTGACTCATTCGTCAAGTGGTGAAGACTCATCACGAGTTGTATAATGTAGTCGTAACCAAAATAATTTGAAATGATTAAAGTAGTATTTTAGGTACGAATCTACCCTAAAAGTCATTAAAAGACCATAGGAATTGTATAGTCCAGTCGTGACCAACTCAGTAGAAAGGCCTAAATTTTCTGGTTACATGATGAATCAACCCTAGTAGTCTTCACTTGATGTTACAAGTTTATAAGATGAGTCATGAGATCAGTAGGATAGGTCCTCTAAGTTTTTGTCTAGGTTATGAGAGGTTGCTATAAGTCATAGTGACATGTTACGAGTCGTAGGGTATGACTCATATCCAAACCAGTACATACTTTTTTTATTTCTACTAAGGTTATGAGTCACTAGGTAAACTCGTAAACAGATATTATAAGTCGTGAAATGACTCATTATGACCGATGGTCAAGTTTCTATAAGTTTAATTGAGGGCCCTTTTTGATCTTTACCTCTCTTAAAACTTACAATCCACGAATTATAACCTAAGAAGAGGCATTATTTTCCCCTACTTTCAACTAATTAACAACACTCTTTCTCCTTGTATCCATAAGAAAAATAAGACTAGGGTTTTCTTCTATAAAGACATCTCTTAAGTCTCTATGTTCAAGTTCTCTTCACAAGTCAAGTAAATCCAGGTATGTGGGGTTTTGAAAAAGGATACTCTTTCATCCTTGCCCTCGAAAAAATTTATCTTTAAGGTTGAATTACATTTTTTAGTTAGAGTTCATACCCAAGTTCTCATATTCTTGAAGCATAACATTATCATATGATTGAAGG
The DNA here is from genome assembly GCF_002878395.1 of Capsicum annuum. Taxonomy (NCBI): domain Eukaryota; kingdom Viridiplantae; phylum Streptophyta; class Magnoliopsida; order Solanales; family Solanaceae; genus Capsicum; species Capsicum annuum. The sequence goes on along the minus strand of NC_061115.1, from coordinate 113,536,937 downwards.
ATTTAAGTGTATAAGAGTTTTCATCTATTCATGTTTTGACTTTTAAGATACTATTATGACTTAAATTTCATTAGTTGACTTGAAATTTTGATAAAAGGTTTACAATGTAAGTATTGGTCATGATACTTTGTCATAAGCTTTATGAAAAAAAGTATGAATTTTCAAGCCTTAAGCATAAGCACTGAGTTTACAAGAAACTTAAGTTTTAAGCTTCAGTTACATGTAATACAATATGATTAAAGTTCAGTTGATCGTTTTATATAAGATAAGACATGAAATCTACAAGTATTCCTTCTAATTATGATTTAAGTAAAGAGAAGCATAATTGGTTTTTTAGTCTATAAAACCTTATGCTATTTTAAGGTGGATTTATTAAGTATGAGCCTATATATATATTTTTGGGAGTAGTATTTAGCACCAAGAAGGGAATGTGGATGGTGTATCCTAAATTCTTGGAAACTACTAGCCAACGTAGGTTTAAAAGACCTCTTCAGGGAGTGTCGACATTTCCCAATATGGATGAAGTATAGTGATCACTTAAGTTAAGCTTCTATTATGATGGTAAGGGTAGAACCGCTCTCCTCAATGTGGGAAAGACATTGGACTCCATGATAGCTTTGGTTTATTCCAGTTAGAAGAATCTCCCATAAGAAAGACTAAAAGGAAAGATTTTAGAAACTAAGTGTAATTGCTCACTAAGATCATTCATTATACTTTATTTTTCATGTTTAATCATCATACAATTTTTAGTTTTATTTATGTCCAAAATGAGACCTTTACACTTATCATGCATGATTTGAAAATATATTTAGTTCTTGTTTTACTTATGCATTCACCCCAATATACTCAGTACATTCCAAAGTACTAACCCACACATTTATGTTTATGTCATACATTGTCTTATAATGTAAGTTATAGTGCTCATTTCCAACAACACGATTGATTAGGGGCATCACTTTCTGCATATCGACATTTGGTGAGTGCTCATATTTCAAGGACGTAACTTATCAGCTTCTTAATCATTTATGAATGTTACTTTAGTCGATTTTATTTTATAGTCGGGTCAGTTGGGGTCTGTCCTAGTGGCTCTCTAGTTAGTAGTAGAGTCTTGTTGAGAATGATGTTTTAAGTTATTTCCACCCGTAATTATATGCATATGTTAGTTCACTTCTCATAAGAGTTTCAAACTATATCAATGTCAAGGGTTATCTTGGGGCTATTCAAAGCCCTGGGCACTGTGCGACGTCCATAGGGTACTCCTCAGGTATTACAAACTTGGTATTAGAGCCTATGGTTTTAAAGGGTCCTAGAGAGTTAGAAAAGATGCATTACATTGAGTCTTGATCGTGAGTGTGAAGTCTGCCACATTTATGAGTAAGAGGCTATGGGAAGAGTTAGGAATCAACTTTTATTTCATGACCTATCGTGCTTGAAGATATCTCTATCTTCCTTAATTTGTGATCTCATATGATAGAATATACCTCATCATCGAGCTAACACCTACAAAAATGGTGATTAACCACCACTAGTACACACAGATCCTCTAAATAAAATTGTCTCACATATGGAATTTGATATTGCCTTTCAAGTATTGGACCAAGATGTGAATGCTAATGTTCAGGGAAACCAAAAAGTAGCAGTCCCACTTCTACAAAATGGTAACTTAGCTGCAATAAGGATTTAGAATTTTGTGAGGATGGGTCCACCTGAGTTCCACGGGTCAAAGGTGGGTGAGGAACCTTAACTCTTTATTGGTGAGATAAGAAATATTACTCAAATCATGCATGTTATAGAAGAGGAGAGTGTGGAACTGGTATCTTATCATTTGAAGGATGTTTCTTATGATTGGGTCATTAAGTGGAAGGATAGTAGGGAGAGAATTCAGCTCCAATGAGTTGGTAGGTGTTTCAAAGTGATTTTTTGGATAGATTCTTTCCTCGTGAGATGATGGAGGCCATGGTGAAGGAGTTTATGAGCTTGAGGCAAGATTCTGTGATTGTGAAGGAATACTACCTTAAGTTTACTCAACTAGATAAGTATGCCCCAAAGTTGTTATCTGAATCTAGAGATCATACGAGTAAATTTGTTACTGGGTATCAGATTTTATGGTAAAAGAGTGTCAGACTACCATGCTAATCAGAGATAAGTATATTGCTCAGTTGATAATACATGTGCGACAGATTGAGGTAGATAAGTTGAAGGAAAGAGAAAAGAAGAACAAAATATCTAGGAATGGATAGTTTGTGTATAGTCAACAAAGGTTTGGTGGAGGAATTCATTCGCAGTTTCAGGGTCACTCATCATTGCCTGCACCATCCTCAGCCAGTTCCCCTACACCCAGGACAAGGAAAGAGTGGGGAATGACTTTGAATTTCTCGTCTTAGAATAGTATGGTCGGGAGGCCCAGCTATCCGACATATATAAAGTGTGATAGGATATATCTTGGTGAGTGTTTGGTAGGAAAGAGGGTTGCTATGGTTTTGGAAGGTTGGGCCACAAGATCAAGGAGTGTTCGTATGCTAAGCAAGGAATTAAGGATGTTCGTCCTAAAACTCTAGCTACAAATTCAGTATCTCAGTCAGGCCACCCAATATCTCCGTAAGGTGTATCATCCAATATTGGTGATGGTCAGTGTGAGAATCATTTCTATGCTTTTTTATTCCGTCAGGAATAAGAGATATCACCAGATATTGTCACTGGTATGCTTCATTTCTTATACCTTATTGTATATTTATTGTTAGACCTAGGATCAAATCTCTTATATGTAACTCTACTGGTTGCTATAAAGTTTAAGGTAAGCCCTGAAAACCATCCCAAACCCTTATCAGTCTCTACCCCAGTGGGTGAATCAGTTATCACTAGACGAGTCTATAGAAAGTGTCCTATTATCGTCCTCCATAAAGTCAAACTAGCGGATTTAATAGAGTTAGAAATGGTAGATTTATGATGTTATTCTGGATGTGGATTGGCTCTATTCATGCTATGCATCAATAGATTGTCGCATCCGCATAGTAAAGTTTTGATTTCCAGATGAGACATTATTTTAGTGAGAGGGTAATTTTTTGTCTCCCAAAGGTTGTTTCATCTCCTATGTTAAGGCCAGGAAATTAATATCAAAAGGGTGTATTTACCACTCTTTTCAAGTCAAAGATATTAAATTTGAATCCCCAATAGTTCAATTATTCCTTTTAGTCAATGATTTTTTGAAGGTTTTCCCAAAAGATCTGCCAGGTACCTCCAAATAGAGAAATAGAGTTCTGTATTGATCTTTTTCCTAATACTCAACCCATCTTTATCCCTCCATATTGCATGGATCTAGCCAAACTTAAGGAGTGAAAGAAGTAGCTTAGAGATATATTAGATAAAGGTGTAACACCCTAAAATTTAGTCCCGAGACGTCACACGGTGCTTAGGGATACAAGTAAGCCCAAGCTAACCCTCCTACTGGCATAACTCATAAGCAATTGGATAAAATTCTTAAATCTATATTAAATCAGTGAAAATATAGAACTTCTCTGAAATTGATCAATATAAATACGAACTTTACAAGATTACAACTCTACTTTTACCAAACAAAACTAAAACTATAAACATCAACTTCTACTGACCGTCTATGAAGCCTCTACTGGTACTGACTTCAAATAGCCGAGTCATGAATCCCAACTATCCAAGATCAATACGACTAAACTAACAAAATACAATACTTCTTGAACTGTATAACCAACTCAATCCCTCTAATCAAAAGGACTCATCACCTGCTGACTGGGAGCGGCGGACTGACTAAATGCGGTATCTGCGCTACAACTTGCACCTACATTATAAGGCACTGTAGCATATAGAAATATATGGGGGGTCAGTACTTTAAGGAATGTACTGAGTATGTGGGGGTGCAATGCAACATTATAAATAATATCATAAATGATTTTGAAAATCATACATCCTGAAGATAATGACTTTCTTTGCTTGAATTAATTGAAATATATTCCTTATAAATCATCAATAGTAATGCAAGCATTATATATCTCATAAATCATTATACTCAACTCAAACTCTTTAAATCATGACTTAGAGTGACTCGGTAACTCAGGAAACTTAAACTCTTATGGACTTGAGAGTTTTTTATAACCGATATAAACTAAACCATGTAAGCAACATGGAGTCCAACGTTTTTCCCTTCTAAGGAGAGAACCTCACATTGGTGGGAGCGTCGTACTCTTGCCAGGGAGTACAACCTCAATTTCACTATCCCAATCCCATACTTGTCCTCTGGCCCACAATTATCAACATCAATCCTACGGTGGCACGTAGTTTCTAAGAAATACCACATTTTCCGCTCGGTGCTAAATACTCCTCCCAGACTCAGCTCAGAACGCATTAGGAAATCCACCACAAACATCACAAGGGTTTATCATGAACTCATATCTTATGATGATTATTATGAAATCTTGATGTTTATGATTTTGAAAGATGATTTTACATATGTGGTGATATAAAGCATGAATCTTGAATGATATTTATCATGATTTTGATATTTGGGTTGTGAATCCTCATTGGAAATTGATTTTTTTTTGAGAAAGTGTGTGTTATAAGCATGTTGATGTTGAATATTTGAGATATTTTGAATGATTTGACCTTTTGGTCTTAATGGAGTTGTTTTGAACTCGAGTGTGAAAGAAATCCACAACGTGGTTGATTTTGATAGATGGGAAGCATGATGGCTCCCAATGTATATTTATATATTACTGAAATCGTTTTGTTGTGGATTGTTTTTGAAATGATTTGAGCTAAGTCCAGGAGAAATCTTTAGCATCGAGTGGGAGGTATAAAGCGACCTTACTTCCCTAGAACTACGTGCCCCCATAGGAGTGAGCCTGAGGCTGATTTATATAGTGATCACTAGTTTATGTGGATTTGGTATCGATAGTCCTACTCCGATGGTAAGGATAGGGCGGCTCTCCCCAACGTGGGTTGTACATTGGACTCCATGTAGCTCACATAGTTTATGTCGGTTATAGGATCTCCCAGTGTGTGTGTGTTTCCTTATGTCTATGGTGAATAGTGAAGTGATTTGAAAGTGGAATTGTGAAAGTTATTCTTTCAAAAGATATAAATGATATTTACATTATGAGAATTGATATTCTTGATAAACTGAAAGTGATTGACAAATTATATGATGACTCACATGTGTTATTGTACTTATTTCATCCTCTCATGATTATGGTGATTTTCTTCGGGCTATGTGATTCTTTCATACATCCTGCATATTTCTTATAAATATTTATGATGATGATGTTTATACAACTGCATACACCCCCATATACTCAGTTCCTTTCCATGGTACTGACCTACATCTTTGGATATGGGCTGTATTTTCTCAAAATATAGGTTTAGGTGCTCAGTTCTAGGTTCGACAGTGATTCTTCGAGCACACTGTTCTACATCCTCTGTTGTGGTGAGTCCTCATGTTCCGAGGACGTGATGTTTGATATTGGTTTCACGGAATTGTTTACATTTAATAACTGAGTATGAGTCAGTTGGGGCATGTCTCAATGGCTCGCTGGTTTTATTGATTTTCTTAGAGGCTTGTCAGACTAGTATAAATGTTGGGAGCTGTCTAATAAGTCATATTTTGTTATCTTTTTGAAATTCTTTTATTCTTGGATGATGATTACTCGGTTGATATATGAGGGTTATTTATGGAAACCCCTTTGATTTATGTTGAACTGAATGAAAATGGCTCAAAGGGTTAGCTTGGGGCTACTGGTAACCTTAAGCACCGTGTGACGCTTCGGGACCCATTTTCTGGGGCATTACAAACTTGGTATCGAAGCCTAAGGTTTTAAGGTGTCCTAGGGAGTCTGACAAGCCGCGTTAAGTAGAGTCTTAATCATCGGTGTGTAGTGCACCACATCTATGAGCAAGAGGCTACAAGACGTTTTAGGAAAAAGTGTGATTCTTTCTTTCAGAAGTCTATTGTACTTAAAGTGTCTCTCTCTGCTATTGATTCGTGCTCTCCTCTTTTAAAAATATGCCTCCATGTTGAGCGAGAAGAAATAATGATGGTCAGCAACCTTAACCCGCTGACCCATTGAATGAAAATGTGTCTCATGATGAATTTTGGGTAGCCTTTCAAGCGCTGGCCCAAGCTGTTACTACAAATGTTCAGGCCAACTCAGCCCTGGCTCCACAGTAGTAGGGAGGTGATTCAGCTGCTGCCAAGATCCGTGACTTCATGCGGATGAATCCGCCGGAATTCTATGGGTCCAAGTCTGATGAGGATCCACGGTTGTTTTTAGAAGAGGTGCAGAAGATTACTCCGGTGATGCATGTATCTGAGGAACGTAGTTTGGATTTAGCTACGTATAGGTTGAAAGACCTTGCTTATGACTGGGTTGTTTTTTGGAGGAAAGGTAGAGATGAGGGAGCTATCCCTAACACTTGGCAAGAGTTCCAGGATGCATTCTTGGATAAGTTTTTCCCTTTGGAGATGATGGAGGTGAAGGTGGAAGAGTTTATGAACCTGCGATAGGGCTCTATGACTGTTAGGGAGTACTGTCTAAAGTTTAATCAGTTGGCGAAGTATGCTCCTGACTTAGTGGCTGATAATCAAGCTAGTATAAGTAAGTTTATGACTGGAGTGTCTAGTTATGTTGTTAAGGAGTGTAGGTCTGCTATGCTAAATAGTGAGATGAATCTTTGATGACTCATGCCCAATAGATTGAGGCAGACAAGATTAAAGAGAGAGATAGAATGAGAGAGAATAAGAGAGCTAGGTCCGAGCAGCACGGACAGGGTCAGACTAGATCACAGGGAGGGAGTCGCCCTCAGTATCAGGATCGTTCGTCTATGCCAGCACCATCATCTTCTAGTGCTCCCGCTCCTAGAGGTAGGTAGGAGGAAGGTAGCAGGTCATATGCATCCAGGTCCCAGTATAGTGCTGGCAGTAAGCCAAATCGTCCCCTTTGTCCTAAGTGTGGTAGGGCTCATTCGGGTGAGTGTTGGGGTGAGAAGAGGGGTTGTTTTCGATGTGGTGACATGGGTCACAGAGTTAGAGATTGTCCACAGGATGGACAAGGGCATCGTGACTATCGCCCTCAGACCCAAACTTAGACTATAAGTGCTCCAGTTCCAGCGACTCGCCCAGCCCCAGCTCAGGGCGCCTCTTTTAGCAATGCTGGCGGGCAGTGCCAGAATAGTTTCTATGCTTTACCATCTCACCAGGAATAGGAGGACACTTCCGATGTTATTACTGGTATGCTTCATATATTTTAATTTGATGTGTATGCTTTGTTGGATCCTAGATCCAGTTTCTCATATGTTACACCTTTGATTGCTGTGAATTTTGAAATAAGTCCTGAGATTATTCCTAAGCCTATCCTAGTTTCTAACCCAGTGGGTGATTTAATTATTGTCTAGAAAGTGTATAAAAAGTGTCCTGTTACCGTTCTTCATAGAGCCTTGTTGGCTGATCTGATTGAGTTAGACATGGTAAATTTTGATGTGATTCTGGGTATGGACTGGCTGTATTCTTCTTATGCTTCTATTGATTGTCGGACCCGAGTGGTCAAGTTTTGGTTTTCGGGTGCATCCGTGTTTGAGTGGTCTGGGAATTCTGTGTTACCCAAAAGTCATTTTATCTCTTACCTCAAAGCTAGAAAGCTTATTTCCAAGGGGTGTATTTACCATTTGGTTAGAGTCAAAGACACTAAGTCTGAGACTCTAACTCTCTAGTCTGTTAACGTCATCAATGAGTTTTCTGATGTCATTTTCGATGATCTCCCAGGGATAGCTCCTGATAGAAAGATAGAGTTTGGGATTGATCTTCTTCCCGATACTCAGCCCATTTCTATTCCTTCTTACCGTATGGCCCCTGCAGAACTTAAGGATTTGAAAGAGCAACTCAAAGATCTACTAGATAAGGGTTTCATAAGGCCAGTGTTTCTCCTTGGAGTGCTCCTATGTTGTTTATGAGAAAGAAAGATGGATCTTTGTGTATGTGCATTGATTACCGGCAACTAAATAAAGTCACCATAAAAAATAAGTACCCCTTTCCGAGAATAGATGATTTGTTTGACCAATTACAAGGTGCAAGTTATTTCTCAAAGATAGACATTCGTTCCAGCTATCATCAACTCAGAGTTAGGGAGTGTGACATCCCAAAAACTGATTTCCGAACTCGTTATGGCCATTTTGAGTTTCTTGTTATGTCTTTTGGGTTAACTAATGCCCCAGCAGCTTTTATGGACCTTATGAATCAAGTGTTCAGACCATATCTAGATATGTTTGTCATAGTGTTCATCGATGATATACTGGTGTACTCCCATAGTGAGGATGAACATTCTGATCATCTCCGAACTGTCTTGCAAACCCTCAGAGATCACAAGTTGTTTGCCAAGTTCAGTAAGTATGAGTTTTGGCTAAGGTCAGTTGCTTTTATGAGTCATATCATTTCTTCCGAGGGTATTAAAGTTGATCCCCAAAAGACCGAAGCTGTTAGAAATTAGCCTAGACCTATTTCTCCGACTGATATCTGAAGTTTCTTGGGTTTAGCTGGCTATTACAGCTATTTTGTTGAGGGTTTCTCCTCTATAGCGTCTCCTATGACTCAGTTGACCCTAAAGAAAGTGAAGTTCTTGTGGTCCAAATCTTGTGACAAGAGTTTTCAGGAGTTGAAGACTCGACTCACTTCAACCCCTATTTTGACTTTGCCTGATGGTGTTGATGGTTTTGTGGTGTACTGTGATGCTTCGAGAGTTAGGTTGGGTTACATATTGATGCAGAAGGGTAAGGTAATAGCTTATTCTTCTAGACAGTTGAAATCCTATGAGAAAAATTACCCCACCCATGACCTTGAGTTAGCTGCTATTATGTTTGCTTTGAAAATCTGGAGAAACTATTTGTATGGTGTCCATGTTGATATTTTCACTGATCATAAGAGTCTGCAGTATATGTTTACCCAGAGAGAATTGAATCTTAGGCAGAGATGATGGTTAGATTTGTTAAAGGACTATGATATGAGTGTGCTATACCATCCGGGCAAGGCCAATGTTGTGGCGGATGCCCTAAGTAGAGTGTCCATGGGTAGTGTTCATATGTGGTAGAAGGTAAGAAAGAGTTGGCTCGTGATGTACACCGTTTGGCTAGATTGGGGGTTAGGTTTTTTGACTCTGCTGAAGGTAGTATAGGGGTTCAGAGTAGTTTTGAATCCTCCTTGGTTTTGGAAGTGAAGGAAAAGCAATACTTAGATGCTAGTTTGGTCAGACTGAAGGAGTCAGTCAAGGACCAAAAAGTAGAGGTTTTCTCCCAAGGGAGAGATTGTGTGTTGAGATTGCAGGGTAGATTGTGTGTCCCGAATGTTGATGATCTCAGACAGAGGATTATGGCTGAAGCACACGGGGCGCGATATTCTATTCATCCTTGTGCCACCAAGATGTACAGAGACTTGTGGGAAATCTATTGGTGGAGTGGCATGAACAAAGATATAGCAGCGTTTATAGCTAAGTGTGCAACATGCCAACAGGTTAAGGTTGAACACCAAAGACCTAGTGGTATGATGCAAGGGTTTAGTAGTCCCACCTGGAAGTGGGAAAAGATAAATATGAACTTCGTGATTGGTTTACCTCCTTCCTGATGCCATCATGATTCCATTTGGTTTATGGTTGATAGGTTGACTAAGTCTGCTCATTTCTTGCCTGTTCATACTTTATATACTACTGAGGATTACGCTAGATTGTATATCTGAGAGCTAGTCAAACTGCATGGAGTTCCCTTGTCTATCATTTCGGATAGGGGTACTCAGTTTACTTCGTAATTTTGGAAGGCTTTTCAGAAGGGTCTTGGTACCCAAGTGCTTTTGAGTTCTGCTTTTCATCCGCAGACCGATGGTCAGGCTGAGTGGAATATCCATACCTTAGAGGATATGTTGAGAGCTTGTGCACTTGACTTTAAGGGAAGTTGGGATGATCACTTACCGTTGATAGAGTTTGCTTACAATAACAGTTTCCAATCTAGTATTGGCATGGCTCTGTTTGAAGCCTTATATGGGAGGAAGTGTAGATTACCCATAGGTTGGTTCAAGGTGGGTGAAGCGACTGCGAGTGGTCTTGATTCGGTATTTGAGGCTATGGAAAAGGTTAAGTTGATTAGGGAAAGGTTGAAAACTGCACAGAGTCATCAGAAGTCATATGCGGATGTTAGACGGAGAGACCTTGAGTTTGAAGTTGGTGACCTAGTGTATCTTAAAATTTCACCCATGAGGGGGGTGAAGAGATTCGGAAAGAAGGGGAAGCTTAGTCCCTGTTATGTTGGTTCTTACAAAATTCTTAGCCGTGTTGGTAAGGTAGCTTATGAGGTCGGTTGCCTTCCGAGTTGTCCTCTATTCATCCAATATTCCATGTCTCCATGTTTAGAAAGCATATTAGCAATGCTGTGGTAGTGGATTCCTCTGTGAGTGCTGGCATTCAAGAAAATCTTTCTTTTGATGAGATTCCTGTTGAGATTCTTGATTTCAGTGTCCGAAGACTAAGGAACAAAGAATTTCCCTTGGTCAAGATGTTATGGCGAAACCAATCTGTTGAGGGTGCAACTTCGGAAGCTGAGGCGGATATGCGATTCAATTACCCGCACCTATTTTCCGTGAACTACGATCAAGGCAAAGGTACCGTTCTTTCCTAAATCATGCACTTTTGATAAAAGTTGCAACAGTTCAGCTGCCATTTATTATGTGTTCAGCTGTAGTTTCTTGAATTTATGCATTCTATATTGCATTCGGAGTGAGAAACGATGTGGTGATGAGTATAATGAATGGTTTCAGCTGTATGCTCTATTCCCTATCTAATCTTGGCATGTCTAGCGTCATTCGAGGATGAATGTTTCCAAGGGAGGGATGATGTAATACCTCGGAAAATTTTTCATTGAAATTTTATGCGTAAACGTGTTGGGTTCTATCTTCTAGAATGAATTATAAATTTTTCGTATAGAATGTCTTAGATTATGACCCACCATTGCATAGAGTATCGAATAATCTTTCTAACGATATGTGGACCATCCAAAACAGACACCCGAGCGACGAGTTATGAACATTCCGATCGAACCGTGAATAGCAGTAAAACGTGCAGGAAAAAGTACTGAGGCCTGCGTATTTTTGCTCCAACTTTAAACGATCATAACTCATCTTACACAATGATCTGGCTGAAATACTATATATCAACAAAAAGATATGAGAGTCCTCTTTCTAATGAAATTGGTTTCATCCAATTTGGATAACGGAGTAAAATGTTATGGTTGATCTACTTCAGACTATCAAAACAGTCCACCAAAGGACAGATTCGAGAATTATTTGATTTTTAGGGGTATTTTGGTCATTCCTCCTCACCCAAAATTCGTCCAAACCCTATATTAAAGCCTATTAGAAGCATTATATGTTATATTTCATCAAATTCCCTCAAAAAGAAAACCCTAAGCTCCTACATCCAAATTCAAGAACCTCCAAAGTTCACCATTAATTCTGCAAATTTATTCAAGATTCCAAGTTCCTAGTTCAAGAACTCCAAGAACCATCATTCAAAGGCACGATTAACATCTCAAAAATGAGTATCGATCTAAATTTCATCATTCAAAGTATGTGGAGGTTTTCAACAAGAACTCTCTTTCGTTCTTGTACCCAAAAGTAATTTTCTTTACAAAGGCATGAGTTTTATTTGATTTTTTATGAATTTGAAGCATGAACCAAAATCTTATGATGATTATTATGAAATCTTGATGTTTATGATTTTGAAAGATGAATTTACATGTGTGGTGATATAAAGCATGAATCTTGAACGATATTTATCATGATTTTGATATTTGGGTCGTGAATCCCCATTGGAAATTGTGTTTTTTTAGAAAGTGTGTGTTATAAGCACATTGATGTTGAATATTTGAGATATAAAGCGACCTTACTTCCCTAGAACTACGCACCCCCGTAGGAGTGAGCCTGAGGCTGATTTATAAAGTGATCACTAGTTTGTGTGGATTTGATATCGATAGTCCTACTTCGATGGCAAGGATAGGACGGCTCTCCCCAACGTGGGTTGTACGTTGGAGTCCATGTAGCTCACATGGTTTATGTCGGTTATAGGATCTCCCAGTGTGTGTGTGTGTGTTTCCTTGTGTCTATGGTGAATGGTGAAGTGATTTGAAAGTGGAATTGTGAAAGTTATTCTTTCGAAAGATTTAAATGATATTTACATTATGAGAATTGATATTCTTGATGAACTAAAAGTGATTGACAAATTATATGATGACTCACATGTGTTATTGTTCTTATTTCATCCTCTCATGATTATGATGATTTTCTTCGGGCTATGTGAGTCTTTTATACATCCTGCATATTTCTTAGAAATATTTATGATGATGATGTTTATACAACTGCATACACCCCCATATACTCGGTTCCTTTCCATGGTACTGACCCACATCTTCAGATGTGGGCTGCATTTTCTCGAAATGTAGGTTCAGGTGCTCAGTTCAAGGTTCGACAGTGATTCCTCGAGCACGCTGTTCTACATCCTCTGTTGTGGTTAGTCCTCATGTTCCGAGGACGTGATGTCTGATGTTGTTTTCACGGAATTGTTTACATTTGATAAATGAGTATGAGTCAGTTGGGGCATGTCTCAATGGCTCGTTGGTTTTATTCATTTTCTTAGAGGCTTGTCAGACTAGTATAGATATTGGGAGTTGACTAATAAGTCGTAATTTGTTATCTTTATGAAATTCATTTATTCTTGGATGATGATTACTCAGTTGATATATAAGGGTTATTTATGGAAACCCCGTTGATTTGTGTTGAACTGAATGAAAATGGCTCAAAGGGTTAGCTTGGGGCTACTCGTAGCCTCAAGCACGGTGTGACACTCCGGGACCCGTTTTTCGGGGCGTTATATTTACCTTCACCAATACTCCTTCTCTTTCTTCCATGAGCGAACACACAAGGATAATATCACTTTACCACTAACTCGATCATATTCAAAAGAATCGGCTACACATACTTCCAATAAATCACACTTTCCACTTTTCTTTCCACTATACCTCTCAACCCCATTCCAATCAGCACGAGGAAACAAGATACACAAAGAGTCGCTAGTGAATCAAAATAGGCCTCACCCGGCTTCACTAGTCTTTGATTTTTCATTTTGAAAAAAAAAAATTTGAGATGGATAACAAGGCAATTATGCTAATGAATCGAAAGAGCCCCACACGGCTTCACTAGACTTTCAGTTCCAATATCCATGACGATAACAAGGTTATGAGAGGTAGAAACTCACCATACAATAGTTGATAATCTAAGAATACACATCTTACTCTATCTTAACTAGAAGAATCATAAGGAAGAGGGCATAACATTGAACTTAGGAAACTTATAACACGTTGGTAAGATCTTCTCAGGCCGCTTTGTGAGACTTCTAAAATTTCTCTCTTATAAGTCTAAGGGCATTGTCAGGAAAGGAAATTGATACTTGCAGATCATGTCACCTCAAGAATAGTACATAGATAAAGAAGTATTGATTATCATTATGGCTTCTAAGAAGGAATATGGAAGCATAACTGATTGGGCTTATTGCACGATTCATAAGCAAGGCATGATAAGACACTAATAGGATACTTACTAGCTCATTTAAAACTCCATAACTATCTATGGAGACTATTTAAGAAAGTACTATCTGCAAAGAGTTGAGCTTGATTGTCTCTAATACCTCGAAAATAAGGTGGGGATGCCCTGAATAGAGGAAGATGAGAATTGTATAAGTTTCTCAAAGAACATTTCTACAGCACAATCTAAGACTTGAAAGAATGGGGACCTTTTCTAAATATCTTGTAGCCTCTTGAAAAAAAGTACAAACGTCTTCGTACCGCTCCACAAGACTCTACTAGACACGGCTTCATAGACACCCTAGTACGCTTGAACTCTGGGTTGTGATACCAAGTTTGTAACTTCCCAAAATTTGGTCCCGAAACATCACACGATGCTTAAGGGCACAAGTGACCCCAAGCTAACTCTCCTACTGGCATAACTCATAAGAAACTGGATAAAATGCTTAAATCTACATAAAATCAGTGAAAATATAGAACTTCTCTGAACTTGATCAATATAAATATGAACTTTATAAAATTACAACTCTACTTTTACCAAACAAAACTGAAACTGAATACATCAACTTCTACTGACCGTATATGAAGCCTCTACTGGTACTGACTTCATATAGCTGGGTCATGACTCCCAAATATCCAAGCTCAATATGACTAAAATAAGAAAATACAATATTTCTCAAACTATATAACCAACTCAAGGCCTCGAATCAAAAGGACTCATCACCTGCTGACTGGGAGCGGCGGACTGACTGAATGCGGTATCTGTGCTACAAATTGCACCTACATTATAAGATACTATAGCATACGGAAATATATGGGGGTCAATACTTTTAGGAATGTACTGAGTATGTGGGGGTGCAATGCACTATTATAAATAATATCATAAATGATTTTGAAAATCATACATGCTAACGAGAACGACTTTCTTTGCTTGAATTAATTGAAATATATTCCTTGTAAATCATCAATAGTAATGCAAGCATTATATATCTCATAAATCATTAAACTCAACTCAAACTCTTTAAATCATGACTTAGAGTGACTCGGTAACTCATAAAACTTGAACTCTTATGGACTTAGGAGTTTCTTATAACCGACATAAACTAAACCATGTGAGCCATATAGAATCCAACATTTTGCCCTCCTAAGGATAGAACCCTATATTGGCAGGAGCGTCGTACTCTTTCCATGGAGTATAACCTCAATTTCATTATCCTAATCCCATACTCAGCCTCTGGCCCGCAATTATCAACATCAATTCTACGGTGGCACATAGTTTTGAGGAAATATCATATTTCCTGCTAGGTGCTAAATACTCCTACCAGAATCAGCTCAAAACGTGTTAGGAAATCCACCACAAACATCGCGAGGGTCTATCATGAAGACCAAATCAAATCTCTTTCTCATTTATCAAATCATAATTAATTTGTTGATTCCTAACTCGGCTCAAATCAAATCAATCTTTCTCAATATCAAAATGTATTGATTCATTACATCATGGCAACATCATTCATATTGAGGAAATATCAAGACTCATTGTAACAACTCAATCTCATGAATCAATATACTCAATAATCCAATTTGTCATAAGAAAGCTTAAAGCTTGACACATCTCTTGAAAAAACTTGAAATACCAACTCATGGTAGAAACATGAAATTCACAATATTATATATCAAGTCATAATTTAGAAATTGTAAAATAATCATGTATCAAAAACTTCAAGAAAACTTCATACAACTCATTCTTGACTCTCAAGCTCAAATATCAATACATATATTCAATAATAAAACTTTTCATAGAAAAGCTTAAATCATGACTCTTATCTCAAATCATTCGAATATCATCAACTCATAATAACAATATTCAACTCATGGCATAAGTTCTCAATTTAAGAAATAAAATGATGAAATAGTCATGTGTATCAATCTTGAATAGCTCAAATATCATAAATCATAAATAAAGAAATTTGGGTGTGAACCCATTTTGCAAAATTATGAATTTCATTAGTAGAAATTAAATCTTTGGGCATAAGAACGAAAGAAGTGCTCTTGTCCAAAACCCCACATACCTTGATTATGGATTTGAATGAAGAAACTTGTTATAGACTCCTTTTCCACTTCTTGAGTTAGGGTTCTTGATGTTTTTGACTTCGGTACCTTGAATCTTGAACCAATTTGTGAAATCTATGGTTGGATTCTTGAATTTCTTGGAAGAAGGTTTGATTTTTGGGTTAAGAGAAAACCCTAGCTTCTTAAATATTCTTGGAAGAGAAATGAGAGAAAATTAACTTCTCTTCTCTACTTGGATATATATATATATATATATATATATATATATATATATAGGGTCAAAATGGGTGAAAAAGACCAACATACCCATTTAAAAACATCCCTTAATTACTAGAAAAAATGGCTGACAACATTTGTGACAGGCCATCAAACCTGTGACAGGCTGTCATAAAATGTCATAAAAATACAGGTGGATTTTATGAGTTTCTACCTAAGGCTGATGATGTCATCAGAAATTTTGTCAGAAATGTGAAAGGCCATCAAAAACGTCGTCAAAAATGTGATAGCCCATCAAAAACGTCGTCACACCTTTCCAGATTGATATGCTAGAGTAAAATGGGTATAACTCTTTCCTTCGATATCGGATTTTGGAGAAATTGGTATTGTTAGAAAGATAATTCAATTATATATCTATTGATTGGTCATAAGATAAAAATTTGTAAGTATAATGAGAGATATTATTATTTGAAATTGACTATACCAATATCCTTCGTAAGAATTCAATCGGTAAGGAAAGTTTTGATTCGCCCAATTGTTAGGACATCTTTGAGGCCTTAATACACAACATACTTTATTAGAAAACAACCAAAGAACCATAATTTATTTCTCAAGAGCTTGATTCATGGTTGCACTATTGGTTAGGGTCTCGGGGAATTACAAAATGGCTCTAACTTCCTTACCGAGTGTCCAATTTGGGTGAATCTTAAGTCGATAGAAAGCTTATCTAATTGTCCACATTATAGAAAGTGGAATTTAGAGAAATAAAACATGATATAAACAAGAATCACTTTGGAAGTCATCCATAGTCACTCAAAAGATGGATTTAGGCTTAAGAAATGATCGGGGTTTACAAAAGGTTTCATCAGACCTAGTGTTTTCCTATGGGGTGATCCAGTTCTATTCATGTATAAAAGGAGGCACTTTAAGAATGTGTATAGACTTTAGAAATATAAACAAGGTTACCATCAAGATCAATTACTTCATTCCTAGAATTAATGATATGTTTAATCAGCTTCAGGGTGCTCGGTGGTTTTCCAAGATTTACCTTAGGTCAAGGTACCACTAGTTGAAAGTCAGGGAGCACGACATTCTAAAAATAGTTTTACAAATAAGGTACGATCATTTTGAGTTCATGGTTATGTTGTTTTGACTAACAAATGCTCCTGAAGCCTTTATGAACTTGATTAACATGGTCTTCAAGCAATACTTGGATATGTTCGTCATTGTCTTTATAGATTACATACTAGTATATACACAAAGTGAGGAGAAGTATACATATTATTTGAGAATAGTACTGCAAACCCTCAAGGATCGTCAATTATATGCAAAGTTTAGTAAGTGTGAATTTTGGTTAGAGTCAGTTACCTTCTTGGGCACGTAATTTTAGGGGTTGGTACTTATGTGGATAATCAGAAGACTAATGCAGTGAAGCAGTATCCTAGATCCTTCACTCCATCTAATATCAAAATCTTTTGGGGTTTGGCTTGGTAGTATAGAAAATTTGTTGATGGGTTTTCCTCCATAGCCACGTTATTAACTAAGCTGACACTAAAGAAGTTGAAGTTTATATGGTCGGATAAATGTGAGAAGAGTTTCTAAGAATTAAAGGATTGATTGACTTTGGCACCATTGTTAGCCCTGCTAGAGAGGTTAGATGGATTCGTGGTGTATTGTGATGATTCTAGAGTTTGGCTAGGTTGTGTGTTGATGCAAAATAGGAGAGTAATAGCTCATTCCTTCAGGCAACTTAGTGATCATGAAAATAACTACCCAACTCACAATTTGGAGTTAGTTGCCATGGTGTTTTCTCTAAAGATTTAGAGGCACTATCTTTATGGTATACATGTTGATATTTTCACTGACCACAAAATTCTTTAGTATGAATTTTCTCAAAGGGAGATAAATATTCATCAAACAAGGTGGTTGGAGTTATTGAAAGATTATGACATGAATATGCTTTATCATTTGGGTAAGGCTACGTGGTGGCAGACGCACTGAGTAGGCTATCTATGATTAGTATGTCTCATGTGAAAGAAGAATAATGGGAGTTGGCCAAAGATGTGCATAGGTTGGCCATTTTGGAGTATGCTTGCTCAACACGGATAATGAGGGAGTAGTTGTTCAGAATGGTTTGGAATTATCTCTGGTAGTAGAATAAAGGAGTAGCAGTGTAATGGTTCCATACTTAACCAAATATTAGAAATAGTCCAGCAGCAAAAGGTTGAGGTTTTCTCCCAAGGGGTATATGGTGTACTTAACTATCAAAGTAGGCTTTGTGTTCCCAATATAGAGGGTTTAAGGGAAAGGATACTATCCTAGGATCATGGTTTGAAGTATTCTATTCATTCTAGTTCTACTAAGATGTACCGTGATTTATGAGAGATTTATTAGTTGAATGATATTAAGAGGGACATAGCCGAGTTTGTAGCCAGGTGTCCCAATTACCAACTAGTTAAGGTTGAACACCAGATATTGGGTGGTACGCTATAGGAGATCATCATCCCTACTTGGAATGGTAAGTAGTAAATATGGATTTCATCACAGGGTTGCCTCGTACAAGATATCAGCATAATTCAATTTTGGTCATAGTCTACCGAATGACCATATCAACTCATTTCCTACCTATTATGAATTCATATACGACAAAAGATTATGCCAAAATATACATTCACTAGTTAGTAAGGCTTCATAGAATACCATTGTCCATAATTTCAGATAGAGGCATGGAATTCACTTCCCAGCTTTAACAATCATTTCAAAAAGGCCTTGGTATAAAGGTTAAGCTTAGTACTACTTTTCATCGATAGACTGATGGTCTGACTGGACATATAATTTAGACATTGGAAGACATATTGAGAGTGTGTGTGTTATGCTTTAATGTATGTTTGGATGATTATATATCTTTGATCGAGTTTACTTATAATAACAGTTACCATGTCAGTATTCAGATGGTTTTATTTGAAATATTATATGGGCATATGGTAGATCACCCATAAGATTTTTGAGGTTGGTGAAGCAACGTTGATTGGGCAAGACTCTATTCTTGAAGCAATAGAAAAGGTTCAGTTGATTCATGAAAGATTAAAGACTTCTTAAAGTCATTAAAAATGGTTTGCAGATGTAAAGAGAGAACTTAGGTTTGAGGTCAGTGATTGAGTATTGTTGAAGCTCTTACCCATGAAAGATATACCGAGATTGGGAAATAAAGGAAAACTAAGTCCCCAATTTATTGGTCCATATGAAATATAAAAATGTGTAGGAGAGGTCACTTATGAATTGGACCTTTCTCAAGGGTTAGTTGTGATTCACCCTATTTTCCATATTTTGATGCTTAAAATATTTACTGGAGATCCTTCCTTAATAGTTCCCGTAGAGAGTATTGGGGTCAAAGATAGATTGTTGTATGAATAAATTCCTTTCGCGATACTTGATAGGCAAGTTTGAAGACTAAGGAATAAGGATGTATCATCAATTAAGGTTCTTTGGAGGAACAATTTGATTGAAGGGGCTACTTGGGAAGCTGAGGAAGACATGATGACCAAGTACCCTCATCTCGTTTCTTCTGGTTCATTTCCTATCGAAGGTAAATCATTATATCAAGTAATTATTTCCTTTTAAATTTTATTTAAGTATTCCTATATTGTATCATTTGTTTGGGGGTCTTGAAATCCTAGTGATAAGTTATAAGCTTGATTGTAAGATCATTGTAGGGGAGTCAATTCTATTCCAAGATCTTTACCCAAAATGAGTCTCATTCGAGGACAAATGATTCAAAGGTGGAGATATTATAATGCCCTATACTTTCAAGGTCACTGTGGAACCTACGACTCATTCCTCATGTCGTGAAGACTCTTCACGAGTCATATGATGTAGTCATAACCAAGATAATATTAAATGAGTGAAGTACTATTTTGGGTATGACTTGACTATAAGAGTCGTAAGAAGACCATATGAATCGTATAGTCCAGTCATGACCAGCTTAATGGACAGGCCTATAGTTTCTAGTTACATGATGAATCAACCCTAGGAGTCATCACGTGATGTCATGAGTTATATAAAGAGGGTTGTGAGATCAACAGGGTAGGTCCTCTAAGTTTCTGTCCAGGTTAAGAGAGGTTGCTATAAGTCGTAGTGACATGTTACGAGTCATAGGGTACGACTCATATCCAGACTAGTAAATACTTTCCTTATTTCTACCAAGGTTATGAGTCACTAGGGAAACTCATAGCCAGATATTATGAGTCGTGAGTGACTTGTGGTGACTGAAGGTCAAGTTTCAATAAGTTCAGTTGAGGAATATTTTTGGTCTTTTTACATCTTAAATCTTCCAACCCATAACTTATAGCCTAAGAAGAGGTGTTATTTTCCCCAACTTTCAATTAATTAACAAAACTCATTCTCTTTCCTTCCCCAAGAACAACAAGGCTAGGGTTTTCTCCCACAAAGATATATCTCAAGCCTCTAAGTTCAAGTTCTCTTCACATGTCAAATAAATCTAGGTATATGAGGTTTTGAACAAGGATACTCTTTCATCCTTTTGCTCGAAAAATTTGATCTTTAAGGTAAAATTTACATGTTTTAGTTAGAGATCATAACTAAGTTCTCATATTTTTGAAGCATAACATTATCATGCGATTGAAGGATTTAAGTGCATAACAGTTTTCTTCTATTCATGTTTTAACATTCAAGATTACTATTATGACTTGAATTCATTAGTTGACTTGAAATTTTTACAAAAGGTTTGATATGTAAGTATTATGCATGATACTTTGAAATAATATTTATGAAAGAAGTATGAATTTCCAAGGCTTAAGCATAATCGCCAAGTTTACAAGAAACCTATGTTTTAAGCTTCAGTTATACGTAATACAACATGATTGAAGTTCAGCTTGATCTTTTGATGTAAATAAGACATGAAATCCACAAGTATTACTTCTCATTATGATTTAATTAAAGAGAACTATAATTGATTTTTCAGTCTATAAACCCTTATGCTATTTTAAAGTGGATATCTTAAGTATGAGCCTATGATGTTGGGTGTATTTATACACTTTAAAGTCATTATCTTAGCTTATTTGGAGAATAATTCGTGTGCTTTATGTGTTAATGATGATATAATAATCATCTAATTGCTGAAGTTTGTGATTACAATGTTCAAAGGTGTTTTTAAAAGATTTTGGTTTCAAATCCATCATTTAGAGCCTAGGCGACAAAACAAGTTTTACTAGCTTGAGCTAGGTGTTGTTCTAGTCTATCAAGATAGATTCTAATGTGTTTAGTGAGTTCCTAATTATTTATAATATGTAAGTATGTGTGGAAAAACTTGTTTATAATGTTTGATGTGAAATTGGATCAAGTCAAGATTCAAAACACTAAACAAAGATCAACGTGGGCAAGCTAGTCTTAGCTCGAGTTTCTAGTTCATCGTTATGAATGTTGTGTTGTTTAGAGATATAATCCATGGTGTTTAATGATTTAGGATGCTTGTGGAGTATATTATTATGATATATTGATTAGGAAAAATCTGAAAAGAAAGTGTAAATAACACCAAAAGGCTTGGAATGGATGTCAAAAGCACTAGGAGAAGTTTAACATCAAATTGTCACATTCCAGTGAGCCTAGGCGATATAGGGGAGACACCGCCTTCACTCAGGAGGTATAAGGAAATTTGATCCCTCTTTGTATTGGTGGAATAGAGCAATTGATTCCTCGAGCAGTCCAGGGTTCCAAAGGAGGAGATGCCCTCTCTATTCCTTACATGGCCAAATCTATCCTACTATAAATACAGGACCTTATCACTTTGTATACACTTTTGGACGTCTTGGATAATTAAGAGTGGATTATAAACACTTTATTTAGGGTTTAATTCTCTTTACTTTAGATTTTTAATAGATTTAATTATGTATTCAATTATTTGGATCATGATTATGTCGATTAGTGGCTAAACGCCCAGTTTCCGGGGTTAAAGACAAGAACATGATTACTCTCATTTTGAATTAAGTTATATGAATTGATATATATATTGTCAACCTTGTGATGTCTGTAGGGGTAATAGAAAGATAGAATGTGGGGATGAATAGAGTAGGGTTCTTATTCTTTTATGAAATAAGGAATTTGAATTAGCATCTAGGATAGGGATATACCTAGAAGCCTTTCTTGGCTCACATGTTAGAAGATATCGTAATGGATCTAATTGGACTATTACAACCCCTCTCAATGGTGTAGTTGTAATGTCCAAGTAGGTAAAAGATTAGAGGTCGGGAGATTATGATCATACGATAAACCCTACAAATCAACAACCAAGATAAGCGATTTAACGAATGAAGTCTAATAGCATAGTATGATTGTTCGTAGTGATTTAACCTTAGGTTTCCATTCATTTATTATCTCAAGTCTTTACTTTTACGTACTTTTTACTTTACTTCAGTTTACAAACTTTCCAAACACTTTTGATTGCGCTTGCACTAAATCGATTTTAATAGTAAACTAAAATTGAATAGTTGTTAGAACAAATCTCTGAGGGATTGATATTTGGATTTTTTAAGGCCACAATATTTCTTGGTAGACCATGTACACTTATGTGTGCACTAGGGCACTGTTAAGTTTTTGGCTCCGTTGCTGGGGACTTGTAAATTAGAAACTATTTGTGTTTTTGTTTTATTTTTTAGATTTCTTTGGTGCTTTACGCTTGGTGTTGGTTTTGTATCTGCAGGAAATAGGTTTTCAGGCTAGTAAGCTGGCAAGGGATAGGGAATTAGTTGAACCAAGCCCCAAAATTAAGCAACGCTTCTATCAACGAAGGAGAGAAGCAATCTTTCTCTCTCATATTCCATAAATTGAAGAAGACCAATACAATCCTGCTCTCATGGCTACAGAACATCCCGCTCATAGGATAGTTAGACAAGTGGCAATCCTACTTCCAGTAAATTTGACCTTTCTTTTTTAGAAATTGACTGTTGGAAGTAATTTGAGCTGAAGCAGAATATGGTGCAGCTTCTGATCAGTAGTGGACAGTTTACTGGGCTTTCACATGAAGATCCACAAGTCCACCTATGAAAATTTTTTGGAGATCAGTGACACACTCATCCCTACTGGTGTGTCCACTAACTATGTGAGGCGGACGTTATTCCTCTTTTCACTATTGGGGGAAGCAAAGAAGTTGTTGAATGTTGAGCCAACAAATTTAATCACAACATAAGATAGCTTAGCCTCGAGATTCCTCATCTGATCATTTTTGTCTTGAAAGACTATGAGACTTCGTAGTGAGATTGTGCGATTCAAAGAGAAGCTAGATGAGAATTTATATCTTGCTTGGGAACATCTTAAAGCTCTTTTTTAGGACTGTCCACACCATCAGCAGTCCAATAAGGTATTAGCTCATACTTTTGTTGAGGTACTTGACCATGACACAAAAATTTTGCTAGATTAAGCAGCAAGTGGTCAAGCTCTAGAGATAAGGTATAATGAGCTATATACCTTGTTGAACAAAATTACACAGGGTAATCCTGAGTGGCATTCAGACTCGAGGATGCTACAAAAAAGGTTGCAGGTATATTAGAGGTAGATTAATTTACTGCTATATCAACCTAAATTACTTCTTTACAAAATTAGATAAGCAATATGAAGTTGGGGGTTACACAGCCTACGACCACAGTTATTGCAATTCAATATAATACAGGTTGGTGTGAGGTTTATGGTAACAATGGGCACTCAGTGGCTATGTGTGCTACAAATCGTCTATGATGTTTGTGGGCAATGTTAAAAGGATGAATTATGGAAATGTCTACAATCAAAATTGGCCGACTCAACCACTAAATACTCCATGGAACGCCCAATAATAATAATTTCAGCAGCAGCAAATTCAGAGTAGTCAGGTCACAACTCAGAACATCAATGTGGGAGAGATCCTGAAGCAAATTCTAGCTGGTCATACATATTTAGTTGTAGATATAAAGAGCCAAGAAGCAACTACAAGGAGTTTGAAGTTGTAGATAGGGCAGATTCAATAGGCATAAACTACTAGGACTCAAGGTAGTTTGCCAAGTGATACTAAAAATCCTAAACAAGTAATGGCAATCACTTTGAAGAGTGGTAACGAGCTTAATGAAGGACCTCCAAAGAAAACTAAGGAGGTAGATACAAAGTTGAGTTCCTTTTAGGTTTTCAAACAAGTTACTAAAATTTTGAGAAAGTCTAAGTTCTCGAAAGCAAAAGTTACTGAAGAGGTGAAAAAGATCCCACCACTAAGTTCCCCCTAGAAGTATATAAAGGCAAAAGAGGATGCATTCTTTAAGAAATTCTTTTACATATTTAAAGAGCTGCATATTAACTTACCTTTTTCAGAAGTTTTGCAGGGAACCAATTACACTAAGTACTTAAGGGATGTGGTCACTAACAATGTTAAGCTACAGGATGTTGCGACAGTAGCACTCACTGAGGAATGTAGTTCTATAGTGAAGAATAAGATGCCACAAAACCCAAGGATCCTGGGAGTTTCACTCACCCCATTTAAATTGGAAGCAGTGAGGTGATCCATACACTAAGTGATTTGGAGGCAAGTGTCAATTTGATGCCCCTCTACTTGTTCAACACCATAGGCCTAGGGAAGCCAAGACAGAGCATGGTGATACTCCAATTGGCATATCGGACCCTAGCCCATCCTGAAGGAATCATAGAAGATTTCCTAATCAAGGATTGTAATTTTATTATTCCTGCTGACTTTATTGTTTTAGATTTTTAGGCAGATGAAAGAGTACCAGTTATCTTGGGATATCCATATTTAACGATGGGAGGAGCGTTGATTGATGTGTGAGAGAGTCCACGCTCACAATGAAGTTGGATGATAAAGAGACGGTTTTTAAATTGTACAAACGGTTCAAGATATTATCCCATTACAAAGATTTATGCATGATTATAGTGATTGAATGGGATAAGTGTGGGGTGGTGGATTTTGCTCCACCAAAGACCTCTTCAGACTTTCTTATAAAGAAGCCAAAGTCTCCAATACCATATCTCAACATGATACAGATTGATGAGCCTGAAATGGCAAAGTTGAGAAAGCTATTGACTTTGAGAGTTCACACTTAAGAGGTCAGAAATGAATACGAAGATGGCATCCTAGTGTGAGAAAGAGGAGGAAGTAAAATGGCTAACTTGATGTAGGTCATGCCACGACACTAAATCAGGCAATGCTTGGGAGGCAACCCAAGTTAAGGTATGTTTTTTCCAGTATATTTAGTTTTTACTTTACATATTTTCTATTTTGTTGAGTTACTGGTTGATGGGAAGTCTAGCACCTGAAAACCTGAGCTAAGGAGCATGGCAAAGACTAAGTGTAGGATTCCCTGACCCTCTTGATGTATAAAGATACTACTAGATAGCCTAGAGGCCTCAGATAGTATTACTATCTCTAAATTTAAAGTTCACTTTGGGGTGGGGAAATTCCCATTTTTAGGGTAATTTTAAATTTTTTTGGTTGTAAAATTATGTTGATGGTGTGAATTGCTACTATTGAGACTCCGAGGCTCATGTTTATGACTCTTGTACTTGTTATCTTAATTGAAATTCATGCTATTTTTTGGTTGAGAGTCTATGATGATACTTATTGAGTTGAGCATGTGTCATGTGTCATGTAAGGTTGTTTTATATTCCTTGTTGCATGTGATGTCTAGAACTTGCCTAGTGTGTATGAAAAATGAAATAAAGAATGTGAGTTTAGGAGATGATATACGCATTTCTTTGATATCCTTGTTTTATACTCTCTTTTACCTACCCTTGAGCATAATCTTAGTTAAACCCCTATTGAGCCTTTAGATTTTCTTTGATAGCCTCATATGTAGCCTAATCTCCTTTCTTGATAGACCTTGATTTAATCCAAAAAAGCTTCTAAGAGCTTTAATGTAAGGATTAATTAAGTTAAGGAGTTAGAAAATTCAAGTAGGAGAAAGGTGAAATTAATGCTCCATAGGGATAATTATTGGTGTGTAAAAATTGTTGTGTTGTGGTTGGGAGTTAGAGAAATTTGTGCTAAAAAATCCCTATTTTTAGTCATGTCATGTTACAATGAACCTATTTTTTCTCTGGTCCTTCTTGGACATTGTGCATCTCAACTAAGGCAATTGCTTAAGTTGAGGATGGATATCATAGGGATGCATAACGTATAATGGGTGTGAAGAAGGGTAAATTCAAATGATGTGTACATAGCATTCTCCCACCATATGGTATGTGAATTAGCTTAATGAGATGGGGAAAAATAAAAGAATAGGGTAGACAAAGGTGGTGTAAGTTGGTTGTTAGAGATTGGTCTTAATTGTATAATATGATGTATTAAAGTTCTTAGGGAAGATAGTCACTATTACTGGCCAAAATAGTTCCTACCCGTACCTTAGGCTACATTACAACCTTTAAAGACCTATTTGATCCTAAGCTTTAACATTCTGATATAAGTTGAGTACTACACTAAGGGAAAGCTTATGGTTCATTATGTGTAACTTGTGAAATCCTTGTGAGAGTGAGAGAAATTTGATTTTTGTACCCATTCTATTGTAAATTATATTTATGTCAGTGTTTATGGGTAACTCTCTTATGGTAAAGGAATATGTTTGATGATAGTAACATGATTTGTATGATTTCTATGACTGAACAATATGTATGAATTTACCAACTTGGTGAGTCAATTCTTAAGGCTAGAGTATTTTGGAAGTAATGTTCTTGAATTTTCAATTGTGTTGTAACATGTTTAGCGTAGTAACTTGCATTCTGTGTAGTCATTATTGTACTAGCTTGAATGTATTGATTGTAGTAGAAGTGTAGAGTCTCCTATACTTATGATGCTTAAAGAAAAGAGTTGTTCGAGGACGAACAAGGCTGTAAGTGGGGGGTGGTGATGTTGGGTGTATTTATGTAATTTAAAGCCATTATCTTAGCTTATTTAGCCTTGTTTGGAGGACAATTCATGTACTTTATGTGTTAATTATAATATAATAAGCATCTAATTTTTGAAGTTTTTGATTAAAATGTTCAAAGATGTTTTTAAACAAGTTTGGATTCAAATCGATCATTTAGAGTCTAGACAAGAAAACTAGTTTTCCTAACTTGAGCTAGGTGTTGTTCTAGTCAATCGTGATGTATTATAATATGCGTAATGAGTTATTAATGGTTTATATTGTGTAATTATGTCTGAAACAACTTGTTTATAATGTTCAAAGTGCAATTGGGACAAGTCAAGAGTCAAAATATTAAACAAGATCAACATGGGCAAGCCTAGTATTAGCTCGAGTTTCTAGTTCATCGTTATGAATGTTGTGTTGTTTTGAGCTCTAATCCATGGTATTTATTAATGTAGTATTCTTTTGGAGTATGTTTTTCTGATATATTAATGACGAACAAGCTGAAATTCAAGTGGAAACAACACCAAAAGGCTTGGGATGGACAACAAATGCACTAGGAGAAGTTTAACGTCAAATTGGCACATTCTAGTAAGCCCGGGCGATATAGGGGCAATGCCCCATTCACTCTAGAGTTATAAGGAAGATTGAGACCTTTTTGAAGCAATGGACTAGATCAGGCGATGCCTCGAGCAGTCCGGGGTCCAAAGGAGGCGACGCCTCTATATTCCTTACATGACAAAATCTCTCTTTCAATAAATACACGACCTTGATCACTTTGCATACACTTTTGGACATCTCGAAGCATTAAGAGGGGCTTCTAAACACTTTATTTAGGGTTTAATTCTCTTTACTTTATATATTTAATAGATTTGATTATGTATTCAATTATTTGGATCATGATTATGTTGATTAGTGGCTAAATACCCCTTTTCCGGGGTTAAAGCCAAGAACATGATTACTCTCATTTTGAATTAAACTTGTCTGAATTTATTATCATCTTTGGTTGTTTGTTAATCCTTTTTTTAACTATTTTGCGGATTTCCAACCCTTAGAATATATATATTATTGACCTTGTGATCTCGGGAGGGGGAATAAGAAGATAGAACGTGGGGATGAATAAAGTAGGGTTCTTATTCTTTTATTAAATAAGAAATTTGAATTAGCATCTAGGATAGGGATATACCCAGAAGCCTTGCTTGGTTCACACGTAGGAAGATATCTTAATGCATCTAATTGGATTATTACATCCCCTCTCAATGATGTAGTTGTAATGTCCAAGTAGGAAGAAGATAAGAGGTTGAGAGACCATGAACATACGATAAAACCTATGAATCAACAACTAAGATAAGTGATTTAACGAATGAAGTTAAATAGCATACCAATTATTGATTGTCTTAAGTCTTTACTTTTCACACTGTTTACATTACTTTAGTTTACAAACTTTCCAAACACTTTTGGGTACGCTTATACTAAATCAATATTAATAGAAAACTAGAATTGAATAGTTGTTAGAACAAGTCTCTGAGGGATCGATATTCGACTTTCTTTAAGGCCACTATATTACTTGATAGACCACGTACACTTGTGTATGCGCTTAGGCATTGTCAGCCTATACATATATTTTTGGTAGTAGTATATAGCATCGAGAAGGGAATATGGATGAGCGTATCTGTAATACCCCGTAAAGTCTTAGCTTAATTCAGCTCTCAGTTTGCATGTTTAAGGGGCCCTAAGATTGGAAATATCACTAATTGTTGGGGACTTAGTAATTTTCCAAGACCCTTAAACTTTGATGATTTTATTTATGACCTTGTTTGACCCTGGGACATCAATTTTTGAGTTGGTTCATGCTCAGGGGTGTTGAATGTATGTCTCAAGTGAGTTTCAAAACTTATGGATGGGCGTAGGTGCATGTTTAGAAAATGAAAATAGTAGAACCACCGGTATGGGCCTGTGGTACTCGGCCATTCTACTGAGATGGAGAATGTGGTGTCCGGTCTAGTCCGCTTAACTTGGAGCCCGTGATTTGGGGCTTACCCCGCTAGTCTAGAGCCCGTGTTGCCCGATGCCTACACGTTTAACCTTTTTATTAGACGTCCAAGTGGCTTTTGGGTCATTTCCCCTCATATTATTTTGTTCATAAACACAAATTGGGGCTCCCAAGGAGCATTATTGGTCCTTTTTCTCACAAATTCTCTCAAGAAAAAGCCCTCTCTTTCCCCAAGAACAAATCCTAACCCTTTCACAAGAAATTAAGGAATTCAAGGTTCAAGTACAATAAACCCTCAAGAATTCTTCAAGAAACCATCTATTAAGTTATGTGGGAGTTCATCCATGGGTCCCCTTTCACCTATAGAGTCCAAGAACCCTTTTTTATTTTAAATTATGAGTTTTACATCTTTAAGTTGAACTATCTCCATGAATCTCTTATTAATTCAATTTCAAGTTATGATTATAAGTGCTTTCAAGTGGAATGAGTCATTTCATGTTTTGAATGTTGCAATTTCCATGTCTTGTTTGGTTGATTCAGAATTAATCCTGAAGTAATGAATTTAGCCAAGAAATCCTATTGTTTCCTCATGTTTAATATATTCTCTTGTATAAGGTTGTGATTTTCAATTGTTTCTTGAAATGCCTATGTTTGGTTCTTTGAACCATAATCACTTATTATAATATTTCAAGTTTGATATTGTATTTTATACTCATTTAATACTGTTGGGTTATGAACACCTGATACCAATATGATTTATATTAATTCAGCTTTTCAAGTACTCAGATAGTTAATATATAAATTGTATCAGTATACTCAGATATTGATATTCATGATGAGCATTATTAGTTTATATGTTAATAATTACCCTAGAATCTATATGCACTATTATTTTAAAATTACCATGAGCTGAACTTATTATTTATTAGTTATCAGTGCATGCACCAGTTCATGATTTCCAGTGTCAGTTCAGTTGGGAGTAGGATTTAGCACTGAGCAAACCCAGAAACAGGGGCTCACCTTCCGGTAGAGGGTGTGACCCTTAGTAGCAATCCTTGTATTCTAGAACTACGTAACCAACATAGGTTAGAGATTTCATTATGCTTATATTTCCGCACAACAGAACTAGCCATTTAATACATGTTAAATCAGTTGCTCAAGTAGTATGCTAGTTCTTAGGTTAGCTTGGAATCACTTATAATTTCAAGCACCGTGTTACAACTAGGAGGTAGCTCGGGTCGTGACAAACTTGTTATCAGAGCATAGAGTTCAAGTGTCCTAGTATGTTTATGAAGCCGTATCTAGTAGAGTCTTATAGAATAGTATGGAGATATTTGTACTTTCCTTCTAGAGGCTACAGGGTATTTAAGAAATTTTTCCCTTGTTTTATGTCTCAGATCGTGTCATAAAAGTGTCCTCTAAGAAATTTTTACAGATTCTCACCTTACTCTATTCATCTCAACTCTACCTTACTTTCAATAAAGCTCAAATTCTTATAGTTATTCTTAGATAGTCCCTACAAATAGTTATGGGATTGTAGGCTCAAAAGTATCGCATCAGTGCCTTTATATTCCAAAGCATGAAGTATTTTATTATTTTTCATGAAAATCGTTCATTGAGCCGAAGTCAAATGTGCCCTTATATCCTTTCTCAGAATCCTATAACAATATGTGATCTAGAGTTAGAGGCATAAATCCAGAAGTTTAGAAGCATTGAAGTGGGGATAATGTTTATCGGTATTTAGTAGATTCTGTATTCATAGGGCAAGTCGTATGAAAGGTGAATCAGTAGGTTTGAAATAGTATATGCAAGAATTTAAGTTAAATTTAAGAGTGTAGATGTGCTTAAATAGTAGTACCCTTGAGTTGATAAGTTTGAATGAGTCTGGTAATGTAGTAATTGATTTTCTTACCAGCTAAGTTGTGGGCTATAAAAAGTTAAGAGTTTTATATCATAAGGAATTACTAGCAGTGGGTTTTACACTTTTAGGTGTAGTCTTTCAGGGTGAGTTTATCATTTATGTATATTACCCCACACACTAGAGTAAACTGGTTATAGTTCAGTTAGAGTTTATAAGGGTCCTACAGACTTAGAATGATGGTTTACAACTAAGGGGGAAATGATAGAACTAGTAACCAAGTCAGGCTCTCAAATTCTAGTAGTGATGCCAGTGTTATAGAACATCAGCAAGGGAGGAAGATTCGTGACCCATCCTTATCTCAGTGCAAAGTTTCGTACTTCATCCATCATGATATCTACTCATGCCTTATATGTCAACTCCATGATCATATTTAATGTTCATGAACATCATAGAGAATCATGTGCACTTCCAGTTCCTAGTATAAGGAGTTTCAGTTCACTCAGCAGTATGAATTATATTCCATGATCCTAACTCAGGTCATGCAGTTCATAACTCATGTACTCATGCTTTAAAGTATGTTCCGTTCCAGGTACTTATTCTATACTCCTAATGATCATTGAAATTCAAATTATGTCATTTATGTCCTTAGTTTAGATCTCTTTGATGAATTCATGATGTTAATACTCTATTTCTCAGACCTCACGTAAGTGTTAAAGTTATGCTAGTATTCTTTCATGCTTCAGGTCCTTATGTTCTAACCTTTCAGTGACCTCTCCTTAATGTAAAGATAGTGGTAATGAACAATTTGTTAGATGGGAGAGAGTAAATGTTTCTTATTGATGAAAGATTGTTGTATACTTGTTGTATCTCAGGTTATAAGTGTAAGGGATGATTGAGGCAAAGATTTTGATATATGTCCTGGTTAGTTGAGAATTTTATGTGTGTCTTCTTAAGAATAGTGCAAGAAAGTTGTTATTGAGAGGTTTAGAGAATATGAGAAAGATGCTTTTATATGTTGTTTGCCTAGAAGTTTGTATGTGGTTATAATAATAGGCTTGAATGTCATGTTGGTGTTTAAGTAGATGAATGCATTACGCATTAGGGAATTCTAAGTAAGAGATTGAATGTAGCTATTAAAGTGCTAATAAGAATTATTCATGAGATGAGAAGTTGTGAAAAAGTAGAGGGTGTTGAATTCATGGTTCAGACTAGTAATATAGTGTTATTTTTTCACTTTGTAGATTCAAGTAGGCTTGAACATATTGAGAGAATTCAGTTCAGCTCAGACATCAACAAATAGAATCATCAGTGCCCATGCGAAGATTTTAAGTAGCCTCAACAGAGGTGTAGTATTAAAGTGGAATGTATAGTTGAAGGAGTATCTATCAGGTTGAAAGTATCAGTTGCATGGTTAATGCATAGCAATTCTATCCCAGCTTATGTTTAATAGGCCTATGTTCTATGTTACAGAATTATAGCCATGTTGTGATTCCTTATTCAGATATCTAATTCAAATCATGCCCAAGATTCTTTGCTCCTTAATGTTATTAGAAATTTTTAGAAAGAGCATTGAAGAAATACTTCAGTTGAGTATAAGCTTTTAGTATGAGTTAGTCCGTATAGCCAACAATTCAGTTTAGCATTCAAAGAGGCAAGTTCCTATGGTTTTCAATCTCTTTATCTAGTCATACTATCTGAAGTATCATGAATATGACTATTCTAAGAGTTAAATTGTTTGCATCTATGTAATTTACAAATTTGGTTCAGTTCATGCATCATGCATCAGTTTCAGATTCCAGATATTCAGTCATAATTCAGTTTGTAAGTGTCCTGTGCATCATCTAAGTGTTTCCTTAGTATTTCAGGCAAGTCAGTATCATTCGAGAGATGAAATATCCCAAGGGTGAGATGTTTTGATACCCCAAGTTTCCATGTCCTAAGCCTCTATTATTTCTTCATGAAGCAAGATCCAATTTAAGGTAATGGTTACTCAAAAGTTGACTCTCGCATTTCTATCTCAGCCTTATAACTATTCTCATATCATTGCATGTATTCACAAAATTAGTTCAGTTCATGTATCATGTTTCTGACTCAGTTATGTAATCATGTTTTCAGTCATGCATATTCAGAATATGATCTCAGTTTCCCTAGTATTTTTAGCTAACCAATCTCATTCGAGAATGAATGCTCCCAATGGCGAGATATTGTAATATCCCATAAAAGTCTTAGCCCAATTCAGCTCTCAGTTACATGTTTAAGGGGTCCTAAGCATGGAAATTTCACTAAGTGTTGGGGACTTAGTCATTTTCCAAAACCCCTAAACTTTGATGATTTTATTTTTGGCCTTCCTGACCTCTGGACATCTATTTTTGAGTTGATTCATTTTCAGGGGTGTTCAATGTATGTCATGGGTGAATTTCAGAATTTTCGGATGGGCGTAGGGGCATGTTTAGAAAACAAAAATAGTAACACCATTGGGATAGGCCTACGATGCATAGTCCAGTCTGTTGGGATGGAGCCTGCGGTGCCTGGTATAGTCCATCAGACTGCATCCCACATCATGGGGCTTACCCCGCTGGTCTAGAGCCTGCACCGCCCGGTGCCTACATATTCAGTGTTTTTATTTGAACACCCAAGGGGCTTTTGGGCCATTTCTTCTCATCCTATTTCATCCATAAACATGGATTGGGGATTCCAAGGAGCATTATTGGTCCTTTTTTTAACAAATTCTCTCAAGAAAAAGCGTTCTCTTTTCCCAAGAACAAATCCTAACCCTTTCACAAGAAATTAAGGAATTCAAGGTTCAAGTACAATAAACCCTCAAGAATTCTTCAAGAAACCATCTATTAAGTTATATGGGAGTTCATCCATTGGTCCCTTTCACCCATGGAGTCCAAGAAACCTTTTTGATTTTAAATTATGAGTTTTACATGTTTAAGTTGAACAATTTCCATGAATCTCTAGTTAATTGAATTTCAAGTTATGATTATAAGGGGCTTTCAAGTGGAATGACTCATATCATATTTTGAATGTTCCAATTTCCATGTCATGTTTGGTTGATTCAGGATAAATCCCAAGCTATGAATTTAGCCATGAAATCTTATTGTTTCCTCATGTTTAAGATATTCTCATGTATAAGTTTGTGATTTTTACATATTTGTTGAAATGCCCATGTTTGGGTCTTTTTACCATATTCACTTATTACAGTATTTCAAGTTTGATATCTTATTTTTTACTCATTCGGCATTGGTGGATTATGAACACCCAATACCTTTGTGATTTATATAAATTTAGTTTTTCAAGTACTCCAATAGTTAATCCATGAATCCTATTAGTATACTTAGATATTTATATTCATGATGAGCATTATCTATTTATATGTTAATAATTACCCTAACATCCGTATGCACTGTTATTTTCAAAATACCATGACATGAGATTATCAGTTATCATTTATTAATGCATACACCAGTTCATGATTTACAATGTCAGCTCAATTGGGAGTATGATTTTGCACTGAGCAAACCTAGGAATGAGGTCTCACCTTTCATTAGAGGGTGAGACCCTTAGCAACAATCCTTGTATCCCAAAACTACGTAGCCAGCATAGGTTAGAGATGTCTATTTTCTAGATGAGGGTTGACAAGATGTTAATCTACCAGTTGAGGGTGACACATATCTCATTAGAGACCCTACTAGTTGAGGGTGACTCATTAGTCCTTCGGAACACCAGTTTAGTGGATCTACACAGCCAATATTAGTACCCGTGGCACGATACTAAAACCTATCCAACTGGGGTTGCAGGTTGGACCCCGATTAGTGTAGATTGGGGAAGATTGATTAGATGATACCTCCCATAATTTTAGTTAGTATTCAATGTATTTTTAGTTCAGGTTTGCTTGACTAAGTGTACAAACTTTCAGATATTCAATTATACAGATTTTAGTCCTTCAAAATTATAAATTTCCTCAGTGACATAAAAGATATACACTTAGTCTTGCATTCTTAGATATTATAATCTTCAAGCATTTATGCTAAGTTATCTTATGTTAGTCAATTTGTCCTTATCTCATATGCACCATACCCCAAAGTTTCAGTTTAGTTTTTCGGACTAAGTATAATTTAATTTTACATGACCAATATTCAGTATATAATTATCAGTTAATCAGTTTATAAATACCAGTTAATCAATATCCAGATACCAGTTATTCAGTATTCTAATGTCAATTATTCAGTATTCATCTATCAATCATTCAGTTAATCAAATTAGCTTAGTATATGTTATGTTTTGTTTTGTATGTTTGTGTATTCGTGCTTAGTATAATTGTGTATTCAGATCCTCGTGTTATGTCAGTTTCAATCATGTAGTTTCAGACCCAGTATTCATACAGTATCCACGTTTTACTATTTTCCATCTTCAGTTCTACTTATATTACAAAAGTATAGTTTTTAAGAACTAAGTGTAGTGATTCACCAACTTATCAGATTTTATAGGTTAATCATGTTTTAAGATATATCATCTTTCAGCTTATTTCAGTCTCTTGGTGAATCTACTTACAATTAGCATGCATGTTTAAGATTACGCATGAACTTAGTTTTATTTATTGGATTCACCCCCACTTACTCAGTACATTCTAGAAGTATCAATCCACATATATGTCTGTGTGGCTGCATTGTTTCATAATGTAGGTACCGGTTTTAACCCACATATCATGATCAAATGATTGTAGTTTCCAGCCACCATGTGTTGAGTTCTCCTATTTCGAGGACTCCAGTTAGATATTGATCATCTACTTTATTTTTATTATTATTCATATCTATTGATTAGTGGTAGCTGGAGGCATGTCCCAACTATCTATAATTAGTATAGTAGAGGCTTTGTAGATGTCAGTCAGAGTTAGTCATGTAATTTCAGTTTCTCTCTTCAGATTTATCATATTGTAAACTTTATCAGTTACATACTTATTCAGATTTCATTATGCTTATGTTTCTGCATAGCAGAACTAGTTATTTAATACATATTAAATCATTTGTAGCAGTATGCCAGTTCATGAGTTAGCTTAGAATCACTTGTGGTTTTCAAGCACCATTTTACTACTAGGGGGTATCCTCGAGTCGTGATAGTATCCTCAATACCTTGAAACTATGAGCCGAATTAGGTTTAAGAGACCTCATCAGTGAGTGTCTATTTTTCCCAATATGGATAAAGTATAATGATACTTAAGTTAAGGTTCTATTCTGATGGCTTGGGTAGAACAACTCTCCCCAACATGGGTAAGACATTGGACTCCATGATAGCTCATATGGTTTATCTTTGTTAGAAGAATCTCCCACAAGAAAGACTAAAATCAAAGATTTTAGAAACCATGTGTAATAGCTCACTAAGCTTATTCAGTATGCTTTATTATTAATGTTTTATCATCACACAATTTTTAGTTTTATTCATGTCAAAGGTGAGTCCTTTACACTTATCATGCATGATTTGAAAATATATTCAGTTTGTATTTTACATCTACATTCACCCCATATACTTAGTACATTCCAAAGTACTAACCCACACATATATTTCTATATGCTACATTGTCTTATAATGTAGGTTTTGGTTCTCGTTTCCAGTAGCATGACTAATCACGGGCATCACTCTCTATATTCTGATATTTAGTGATTTATGAACGTTACTTAAGTTATTTGATTTCAGTTTATATTCTGGTAAGCTGTGGTTTGTCCCAGTGGCTCTCTAGTTAGTACTTGAGTCTTGTCAAACTATGTATCTTTCATTTAAAGAGTTTATTTGAGGTTTCAAATTTCAAGTTTAGAATGAGATTTTAAGTTGTTTGCTCCCTTAATTATATGCACATGTTTGTTCACTTCCTATAGGAGTTTCAAACTATGTAGATATCAAGGGTTAGCTTGGGGCTATTCGTTGCCCTGGGCACCGTGTGACCACCAGGGGTACTCCCAGGGCATTACATTTTATTATTGTTGCTGATTTTATTGTTCTTAGCTGTGAGGAAGATGACAGGGTGCCAATCATCTTGGGACGTTCATTCTTGGCTTCTAGTGGATCTTTCATAGAGGTTAGAGATTTGATAGATGTTAGAGAGGGAACACTCACATGATATTAAATAATTAAAAGGTGGTTTTTAGAGTTTACAAAGTTAGCATACCCTCACACTACAGAGATATATGCATGATTACAATTATAGAAGTGGATAAGTGTGGGGTGCTGAGTTGTAATATTCTAATTACCACTTCAGACTCTCTGATAGAATTAGCAAATTTACTTTGTAAGCTTTAAATTAAAAATCTTGTATGTGATGTCACAAGGGGTGAAATAAGTAGCAAAAGGGCAAACTTTGATGGTATTGTTGGCTGAGTAAAGAAGAGAAAAAAATTATGACCAAAGGAGAAGAGAGATTGAGCGACTGTGGATGAAGGTTGTGATATGAGTCATGCCAGGACGTTTAATCAGGCACTACTTGGGAGGCAACCTATGTTATACTATAGTTAGTCATATTTATATAGTACCATCTTTGTTTTTGTTTGTTTGTTTTGCAGACTAGGGAAAGTCTGTGTACCCAAAATATAAGTTACAGAGAATTATGAAAGCATAAATTTGGGGTCCCCAACCCCCATGATAGAAATCTTAGAAAGTGACATATCACTGATATGCCATGGTTTCATGACACTTTTAATGCTTAAAATAAGGGAATTATGCAATTACTTAGATATTTATGCTATATGTGATGTGTTTTTGTGTTTGTTTTGCTGGAAAATAGGGTTAGAAGGAGGTAATGTGAAAAAAGAAGAATCAGCTCTAGAATTGTAGTCTTTTGATTGGACAATGAGTCATTGAGGGACACTACGACTCACTATCCATTATGAAGTCAACTTGACTATGACTCATAGGGTTAGACTATAAGTTGTAGTGAAGGCCATTCTTAGTAAAAGGGAGACAAAGTCCTAAAAGAGTGCAACTTTGTTAACCATGGGAACAATGTGGTGACGAGTCTTAGGGTCAGGATACGACTCGTACTGACCCTTATTTTGAGCATAAGGATTTAATGTTCCAAAGATTGAAAAAGTTACTGTAGAGATTATGAGTTAGGCAGTGACTCATCTAGTGACCTAGCTAGTCGTCACCCTTTGTACTAAAGACCAGATACAGAGCTAATAATTAGTCATTGTTAGACTAGATAACTCATTGTTTGAGGCGTTACCACTAACGATTTTATTTTCCTACTTTATTTTGGATAGGCTTTTTAGGTTTTCTGATGTAACTATAAATACCCCATTAATGTTTTATTATTGGTTTATGCACTTTACATACTTACAACATTATATTCAGTTCTAAGATACACTTTTTATCTTGGAATTCTTATTCTTGACTTTTAGGGTTCGATATTAATTTGAGATTTTAGTTTTCATTCTAATTCTTTGTGAGGTCATTCAAAAGCTTTCAATTATAAATTATATATGTGTTCTTGCAATAATGAGTATCTAAACCCCATAATTAGGGTTGTGGGAACCCTGATGGGATAACGAAATAGAGAAAGTGCAATGTCTTTCTTGATTGATGTTCTTGCATGTGTTATGGTTTTATTCATATTGATTGCTTTCTTGGCAACTACAAACTCTAAGAAGCTACCTGTATATGATACTTACTTGAATAGAGAGGTTGATATTATGAAAAGAATACCATAATAGTAATCTGAGAACTAGGCCAAGGGTTAGTAAGGTGACACACTGAGACCGAGGGGTAGTAAAATTCAATAAATAGTGTTGAAAAATGATTGGTGGTACATTACTTGTTAGATTCTTCATACAAGGCACCAAGATTGTTTGACAAGCACAATAAGTCTGTGGACTTAGCAAGCCAAGGGGGGACACAATCCTAGTGTTTGTCTCATATTGATTTAAACCTAAAGTATTCATGCATTTTTACTACTACTACTATTCTTACAACCCCCTACATATTTTCATCCTATTCCCTTTGGGTTCGACCCCAACCTTTGTTGGGTTCTACATTTGATCAGTGATTGGGTTATACTTTTTAGGAGGTGTAATTTTGGCGACGTCAAATTTTGGCATCATTACTGGGGAATAAAATTATAGATTGACTGATTGAGGTTGTTGGTTTTTGATTTTCTATTATTTTTTGGGTATACTTCGGTGTATGTCCAGCACTATGAGTTAATGAAATCCCCTAATTCCTTTTGATCTTGAACTTGAATGAACTTTGCGATAAAATCATAAAATGTCAGAGTATGAATATAGAACTCAACATGATGGGGTTAAAGATGACCCATATGTCTTAATCTTCTGCCTCTACATAGTGTTCAAGTACCAGCCACACAACCCACTGCTTGGTTATTAGCTGAAGGGAATATAAGGTTGGCAGCTGCCCATCATGTAGCTCATGAGAAGGAAAGACTTAAATAGGAAGAATATGGCTGAGCAACACTCGACATAGACAAAGCTAGATGGAATAGAGCTTAACCATCCCATGCTCATCAGTATATGCCAATTTTTGGTGATCTAAAAGAAGATTTGGGGTATGTTAAGCAAATTAAGATAGGATCTATTATTCTTCCAAAATTACCCCAAGGAGTTAAGTTTGACATTATGAGTGTATTAATTCAATTGCTTAACCTAAAAAGTGAGTTTTCTAGCTTGTCGATTCGAGACACAAAATACACATCATGAATTTTATTGGGATTTCCACGTCATATAATCTACCCGGGGTAGTTAGGAAGCTTTGAAACTTAGGTTGTTCCCATTCTATCTTACAGGCTAAGTAATGTTATGGCTAAGTAACTACCTCATAGGTCCATTACCTCTTGGAATAAGTTGCGGACAAAATTCTTGAATAGATTTATCTCGCCTTCTAGAATGGTACAATTAAAGGATGAGATTTATAATTCAAGTAATTAAATTTGGAGGCAATGTACGAGACTTGGTTGAGATTTAAGAAGAAGTTTTTGAATGTGACCAATCAGAGAATTTTAGGGAGAATTTTCTTAAGATATTCTATAGAGCTCTGAATGCAAACACCAAAGTTGTTGCTAATACTATTACCAGTGAAGTTTTTATGAGCCTTCATTGGGAGCTAGTTGCAGAAATCTTAGATTAGGTCTCTAAAACCAACCAAGGGTGGCATACTTGGGAGGCAGAAAGAGGATCCAATACTTATGCTATTGGTTCTTCCAATAAGTAGAGAGCCTTAGATAGCATAATGGCTCAAGAGGTAGTACTATTAAGGACAAAGATTAGGTTACTTACAAAGAAGTTTGCAACTATGAATGTTGAAAAAGTGAATGGAGTAGGCATGTGAAGTAAATCTATTAGACATAATGAGTTTGACTCTAAGAAGGAAGGAAAGTACTTGGATAGAGACATAGCGGGTTTCTAAGACAAGGGCCAAGGATCCAATCATGAAAATTAGAACTTGAGGCAAGCAAATCAAGGTCGAAACAATTATGAGGACATGTATAAGGATAGGAGTAAAGAGAGGAATTGTGACTAGAGGAGAAAAGATGACTATAAGGAGGAGAGTAGTATGTATGTTCCACTAAGGAACTGTGATGCTAATTCGGAGATGGAATCACTACTTATAAAGTTGTTTAAGGGTTCAGAGAGTCAAGAGAGTTTCCTTAAGAAGATTAAGGAATATATTTTGGGATTAACCTAAAAAGTTGAATAGCATGCTACTATTATTAAACAATATGATAAATAGTTTGGTCAGATGTTAACTACATTAAATCAATATTAATTGGATACTCTTCTGATAAATACCATTTAGAATCCTAAAAATGATAATCACTACCTATCCATCACCACTCAAAGTGGTAAGGCTACTACTGATCCACCTATGCCTACCGATGTTGAGGTAAGGAATGATACTATTGAGGTTGATGATACACCTAAACCTAAAATATAAAAGGTGGTGACTAATGGTGAGATGTAATAAAAATCAATGGATGTTGAAAAATGAGTTTATACAGAGAAAATAAAGGGTAAGGTGGTTGAACTAATTTTGAAGCCTATTCCACAACCTCTCCCACCTTTTACTCAAAGGTTGAAGAATAAGAAGGAAAAAGAGAAATATCAAAAATTTATATCGATGTTGAAGGAATTATCTATGAATATCCCTCTTGTAGAAATATTTGGGCAGATGCCTAGTTATGAAAAGTTCATGAAGGATTTAGTTTCGAAGGAAAGGACGGTGACTTTTGAGCCCACTGATAGTATGCACCAATGCAGTGCTATTGCTTTTTGATCTTTGGTTAAGAAGAAAGAAGATCTCAAGGCTTTTACTATTCCTTTCACTATTGAGTTCCTAAATTTTACATGATCATTATGTGACTTGGGAGCTAGTATAAATCTGATGCTACTAGTTGTGTACAAGTAGTTGAGGTTGGGTCACTTAAGCCAACATCTATGAGACTTTTGATGGATGATCACACTATGAAAAAGCCAGTTATATATTATGTGAAGTTTTTGAAAAGGTTTCTTCTTTTATATTTCTAGCTAATTTTGTAATTCTTAATTGTGAGGTGGATTTTGACATCCCTATTATGTCTAGAAGGCCCATACTAGCCATGGGTAGGGAATTGGTTAATATGGAGATGGGACATATGAAATTCAGGGTCAATGATAAATAGGTTACTTTCAATGTAGGTTAGTCAACGCGATAGTCAAAATATATGTGAGTGGTGTTTATGATAGACAATGTTGATGAAGATGCATTAATTTCACCTATCGAAGAGAGACTTAGTGTAGAGGCATTAGCGACGATGATTATGAACTTTGACATGACGGTATCGATAAGTATGATGAGATGGTGAGCGTTGTTGTTTGCAGAAGTTCTTATTCTTCCGCTAAAGAAGTTGGATCTTAATTTGAAGAATAGAGAGACTCCACCAGCTCGTCCATCCATTGATGATCCAATTTTCTTAGAATTGAAGGTCCTCCCTTCTTACTTGTGTAACAAATTCTTGGGGGACTAACAATACTTTCTTATTATTATTATTACTGCAGACTTGTTAGATACATAGGTTGAGGCCTTGATTTCTATTTTATAGAGGTTTAAATGAGCCAATGGTTGGAGTATTACAGATATTATTGGAATTTTATCCAAAATTTGCACTCATAAGATTCAACTAAAATAAAAGAGTATTCTTAGAATTGAGCATCAGTGTCATCTAAACCCACCTATACATGAGGTGCTGAAGAAGGAAATCCTCAAGTGGTTAGATGTAGGTGTAGTTTACCCTATGGCTGACAGCAAAAGGGTGAGCTTAGTTTAGTGTGTGTTGAATAAGGGTGGGATTACTCTGGTCCCTAATGAGAATAATGAGTTGGTACCCATGACACCAGTTATGAGATGGAGAGTTTGTATGGTTTATTAGAAGTTGAATACTTGCATGCAGAAAGATCACTATCCTGTGCCATTTATAAACCAGATGTTAGACTGTCTTGCAGGTAGAGGATGGTATTGTTTGTTGATGGTTATTCGGGGTATAATCAGATTTTATTTCCCCCAAAGACCAAGAGAAAACCACTTTCACATGTCCATATGGTACGTTCATATTTAAGAGGATGCCTTTCGGACTTTGTAATGCTTCCACCACTTTTCAGCATGATGTCTATCTTTTCTTATATAGTAGAATATATTATAGAGGGTTTTATGGATGATTTCTTGGTTATAGGAGACTTGTTCAATGACTGTTTAGTTACTTAATGAATGCACTTTAGAGATGTGAGGAGTACAACTTGGTGTTGAACTAGAAAAAATGTCACTTCATGGATAAAGAGAGAATAGTTCTTGGGTACAAGATTTCAAAGAAGGGAATAGAGGTTGATAGGGCTAAAATTGAGGTGATTGAAAAATTACCTCCACTAATTTTTGTAAAAGGTATTCAGAGTTCCTTGCGTCATGCAGGGTTCTATAGGTGGTTTATGAAGGAATTCTCTAAAATTACAAATCTATTGTGCAAGTTATTAGACAAGGAGGTGAAGTTTGATTTTGATGATGTTTGTCTCGTGGTCTTTGAGTGCCTAAAAGAAAGTTTGATTTCTGCTCTTATCATTGTGTCTCGAGATTGGACTCTTCTATTTGAGAGGAGCTATGATAGGCCAAAGACATGGAAAATACTTTATCCCATCTATTATGCCATCAAAACACTCAACCCCTCATAGAAAAATTACACGGTTACTAAACAAAGTTGCTTGTGGTGGTGTTTACTTTGAGAAATTATGATCCTATTTGATTATGATCAAAGTCATTGTGCATACTGATTATGTAGCTATGAGATACCTTATAGAGAAGAAGGATGCAAATCCTAGAATAATTTGATAAGTACTATTATTGCAAGAGTTAGATTTTGAGGATAAGGACCGAAAAGGTATAGAAATCAAGTTGTGAATTATCCATCCCACATAGAAGAGGTGTCAATGCTCAAATTATTGGACGATATTGAGATTAATGATACTTTTCCAAATGAGTGGGCCTTGGCAACATCACAAGACTTAATCCCTTGGTTTGCTGATTTTGCCAATTATTTGGCAAGTGATCTTATCCAGGAAGACATATCATTTCATCAATGAAAATGATTTATGCATGAGGTACAAAAGATTTTCTAGGATGATCGTTACTTATTTTTGGTGTATGCATATGGTTTGATTTGAAGTGTATTCCCAAAGTTGAGATAATGAGCAGTCTAGAGGCCTGTCATTTATCTCCAATTGGGTATCACCATGGTGGTACTCGCACGACCCACAAAAAGATTTTTAGTGTGTTTACTTTTAGCCGACTATTTATAAAGATACACATGATTATTTTAGGGCCTATGACTAATTCTAGCACCAAGGAAATATCTCGCAGAAGCATTAACTCCCCGTAACACCTATCC
Organism: Capsicum annuum; assembly: GCF_002878395.1. NCBI lineage: Eukaryota > Viridiplantae > Streptophyta > Magnoliopsida > Solanales > Solanaceae > Capsicum > Capsicum annuum. The sequence goes on along the minus strand of NC_061115.1, from coordinate 113,493,366 downwards.
TTGAGTTAGAATTATTTGATGTGTAGGGAATTGATTTCATGGGTCCATTTGTGAGTTCGCATGGCATGAAGTACATTTTTGTGGCATTTAACTATTTATATAAGTGGGTGATAGCAGTTACACTTCCTAATAATGTGGGTCGTAGTTTCACAACATTTTTGAAGAAGAACATATTCTCTTAGTTTAGCACTCCACTCTCTATCATTAGTGATGGTAGGTCCTATTTTTTCAATCGCCCACTTAAGGTCCTACTTAAGAAATATGGTATGAAACATAAGGTGGAAACACCTTACCATCCACAAACAAGTAGGAAAGTTGAGGTCTCCAATCTTGAGATCAAGTCCATTTTGGTGAAGACTCTGAAGGCAATCGGACTAATTGGTCGAGAAAGCATGATGATGCATTTTGGGCCTACCAAACAGGTTATTGAACTCCTATTTGTGCCTCTCCCTATCAGCTTATGTACGGCAAGGGGTGATACTTGCCAGTTGAACTCGTGCACAAGGCACTATTGGTATTGAAGAAGCTGAATTTTGAGTGAAGTGATTCTACAAACTTAAGGATTGGTAAGACGAATGAGTTAGATGAATTCCACCTCCATACATATGAGAGTTTACCTCATTATAAGGAGAAGATAAAGTAGTAACACATAATAAGTCTAAGAAATAGGTATTTTGGCTCGTTGATATGGTATTATTATATAATTCAAGACCTTGCTTGTTTCTTGGAAAGCTAAAGTCTAGGTGGTCTAGACCATTCACTATGGTTAGAGTATTTTCACATGGTGAAATTGAGCTAAAACGAGATGGAGATGCCCCATACAAAATGAATGGGTACCGTGTTAAGAATTATACGGTAAGTATGGAGGAGTAGATGATTTATGAGGATGTTATCCTTAGAAAAGTTTGAGTAGCCAAGGCAAGTAAGTCATACTGTGATATTAATCAAGTGTTTTATAGGAGGCAAACTATGGGCTTATTGGTGAGTCTAACTACCCAACATAGCCATGCCATGACGCGAAGTTAAATCAAGCACCTCATAGAAGGCAACCCATGTTTAGTACTTATTACGTTATAGGGTAACTTTGATGTTCCAAAGTGCAAGGCTAAATTATGCAGGAAAAACCTCAAAAAAAAAAATTCCGATCTCCCCACTATAGACCCTACGAGTCATAGGGACACCCTACGACTCATCACCAAACTCATCAGGGGAGTTGCAGGTTAAGTCAACTAGGTAAATGGTCTCTAGATTCTTGATGACTCTCAGAATAAGTCATTTTCTTTAACAACTCCTCACCTTGAGTCAGAGAGACTGGAGATACTGGTAAGTATTAACACTAAATGAGGAGAAACAAAGAATAGTATCTACTAACTACGATTCTTTTTTAGGAGTCATGGTTAGGGCCAAAATCATGAGCCTTACGGGCTGACCCGACACGGTTCGCACAAAATAAATAGGAAAATCAAGTCCCAAATGATTTTTTCCATATTTTGAATGCAAAACTCCCTCAAACTTTCATAACTTACTCCCCCTCTACCATTATACTCCTCATTGCCTTAAATCACTCATTAAGATTTAGTACTACTCCCAAAGAACTCAAAATTTTGTATATTATATTCTCTAGAACAAGGTTAAGTGAAGTAATAGCATCCAAGCAATTTTTTATTAAAAGTAAGTACTCAAATATTCTTTACTAATTAACACTCATACTTGATCCATTAAAGGAATATTGTTAGGGTAATTTGCCTAAAATTTCCTAGGGATAAAATTTCATTACTAAATTTATGGAGAAATAAAGGTATCCAACCTAGAGTAGAAACTTTGTGAGAATTGATATAAGATGTAGGTTGTGTCCAAAACTAAGGGAAACTCTGAGTACCCTGGGAAATAAAATTTTCACACTGACTATTCTTAAGCCCTTTTGTTGATAATCATGATGACCCACTCTATGACTTGTGGGGTAACCTAAAGAGTAGATGGGTGAATGGTAGCTACTAATAACATAGGTGGGTTATCGATAAAACTCCTTTATTCATACTACGACCAACCCTATGAGTCATTTTCTCACCCTACGACTCATAGTCTGACTCATAGTGATGGGCATATATGGATCCTAAACAATAAGATTCTAGTCATATGACGAGTCACCTAACAAGTCATTGGGTGACCCAATGACACATTGGGTGGACTTGTAGAGTAACCATTGCCCAATCCCCTTTATTACATCTCACCCTACGACTATTAGAATGACTCATAAACTTTGGCAATGAGTTATAGCCTGACTCATAGGGTGCCCAACCACTGTGAAAATTTTTAATTTTTTTGTTTTTATTTCCTTCTTCAAGTGTTAACTAATATGTTTTTTCCCTTCAGGTATAATGGCACAAAATAATAAATCAGTATAGGGAACCAAGAAAACCCTAATAAAGCAAGCTCATCCCACCCATCAACTTAGGGACAAGACTAGTGATGAAGACTCCAGTGGTTCCATAGATAAATATCCTATTTCAAAACCAATGAAAACATAGAGCATCTTACCCTTGGGCCAAAAGGATAAGCCCTGGATAAGAAATCAGAGCCAATCACCACCACAATACCTTTTCCAATCTTAAAAGAGAGATCAGTTAGAGTGAGTCCCCAAAAGGGGTGTACAAGGATAGGAAGATTCTTCTAATATCACCCATAATGTTACATCTAGCATGCCTCCGATAGTGAAGTTTTTGAGTTAGAGTCATAGGGTGCAAAGGGTAGTAAGGAAGAGGAGTCGAGTGATAATGTGTTAATAGAAATTCCTCCTCCACCATAGTTTTAGCTAATGTTATAGCTTAAGCCTTCACCAGTGCCCATTTTTAACCTATGGGGGTACTCCTAGATGTTGGAGTTTATAAGCGGGACAATGCTATTTTCTCATCACAGGGAAACCAAAGAGAGGGTTCTACCTTAAACTAAATTTGATGATAGTAGGTATGTTTGAGATTCCTAAGTTTGAGGCCTGGTTTAAGAAGTACCACTTCAAGAAGATGACAAGAGCCTCAGGGAGATACAGCCTTCCACTAGTTCTAGAGTTTTATGTTGCCTTCTAGATAGAGTTGAGTTTGATGTATCCGCAAGTGTTGTCATAGAAAGGGGTAATTATCTACGCTGTCTTATGATTTGAGATGTTCGGGTGAACATCTCCACACAAACCATTTCTCAATTCCTTCATGGAGCAGAGTTTAAGCTCCCTATTGATACTTTAGAGATTGATCATTGCATTGAGGAAATATAGAAGGTAAAGATAAAGAAGATTGGTACTAATAATAAGTATATGCACCTGGAGTAGAGAGAGGGGATTATTGCTATGATGTAGGAGGATGCACCATAGGTTATGGGTCCATCCATATAGATCACCAAGGACAGCTTGAGTTTTGCTACTAAGGCCTGGTGGGATTTGGATCGGCATCGGTTGAGTCTGTCCCTAGGACATAATATGTTGAACCCTTAAAGAGCTACTTTGGTCACTGGTATAACAGAGGGCAATGAGATCGATATCGAGAAGATACTAAAGAGGGAAATTTGTGACAGAGCTATCAGTACAAAAACCAACCTTGCCTTCTTGTGTTTATTGACTCAAATTTACTTGGATGAACGGGTGATGGTGATCCCAGATATTGATTATTTTTTGATGGTCCATCATACCACTGACTTAGGGTTGATCTGAGACCATGCCAACCCAGTTTTGAAGGCTAAGGTATGGGCATCAATACTATAGGAAATATTTTAGTCCATCAGGCACATGGATATAGATACTTTGGGTTTTGATGACCTCAGGGACACGCTAACTAAGATTGCATGATCTGAGTTGCAGTCCTCCATAAATGAAGCAGGGTCCTTACATGCCCCTACCCTCCATCCTCAAGACCATCCACCCCATGTCTACCTATCGAGAATTATGTATTGGTCTCGTAGGAGATTTTAACTAGTATATTGAAGCGGTTAGGCACCCTTGAACAAAAGTGACTAATATAAAAGAGAGGGTACAACCTTAGGTAAGAACAGAGATATAATGTGAGATGCAAGGTATATAGACCTAATTTGATAGTTTTAAGTGGCGGATTAGCCAAAAAGTTGCTAAAGTTTAGGCCCCTGATCTAGTGAGTGTGCATGAGGAGTTAGCCACATTACAGATTACTATAGATGACATGGTTGTGAGATTATTCCCTGGTTTTCCTATTATCGAAGAGGTTCATATTGAGGACGTGCCAGATATTTAGGGAACAAAAGGTAAGGAGAAATTTTTGATGAAAAAAGTAGTGAAAGAGATAGTAACAGAAGGAAAAGGAGAATAGAGAGGGGTGAGATATGGGCAGCTCAAGTAACTATCCTACAGACATATTAGGACCACTTGATTGAGGTCCATGTGATTGGATTTAGAGATAGTATCTCTCCACTTAGAGAGATGATGGCTGCAGTGGTAGTTAATGTGACTGGAGGCACAGTCTTTCTTCGCAAGAGCCAACCACTATTGAGCTTATCGGTTACTATCAGTGCCACTATTTATGTGAGTTTCTATTCATCATTGGGACCACTGTTAATGAGTCTGGGGACTAGTATGAGGCACCTCCTTCTGAGATATCTTGATTTGGTGCCTAGGTATGTCTTCATTCCCTTATTTTTTATTGTAGTAATGAACTGGGAAAATGCATAGTCTTTAGTTGAGGGTGGGAGTATACCACAATCGAGGGTTTCTATTATTCTGTTTCTCTTCCCGTCGGTTGTAGTATCCTAGTAGAATTGACATTTTTAGGTTATATTGTGTTATTTTTTGTTTTGTGTTATTTCGGTTTGATTACGAAAAGAATAAGGAACCTAAGTGCAGTTGACAATTGTTTTGTGTTTTTGAACTATTTTGAGAAAAATAATACCCCTCTTAAAATATTTGTGAATAGTGCGATGTAAATATCAGTGTGACAATTGTGTGAATATTATTATAGCATTAGAATTAGGGATAAAATAATCATAGCTTAGCATTACATGAACTAGATAGGTATTAGTTGATAGTATAACAATATACCATGTGTCTGTGAGGCAGCTACTTAGTTCCCTGTTTGCATTTAACCCAGAAGTTGCATGTTTAGCCTTGTGTAGGTTGTAGGATAGTTGGTTTAGACATGATCATAGGCCATTTTCGAATTAGTCGACTCTTAGCCTAAATGACTATCCAAATGTGAATAAGTAGCCCTTGATCCCTAATTTGAGTCCGCATTAGCCTATTTTCTTGTTTTTACCTTTTTACCTTCCCAATTGATTACAATGAACCTGTTTTGGCCTTGGTCCCTCCTTGGACACAGTGCATCTCAACTCAAGCAAATTTCCTAAGCTAGAGGTAGCTCTCATAGGGGTGCACAAGTAAAATTTGATATGCAGAAGGGTGTTTAATGTAAAATAAAAAAAGTAAGGTTGGGTATGACAGGGAAAAAAACAAAATGAGAAAAATAAATCAAAAAAGGAAAAAAAAAAAGAAAAAAGAGAAGTAGATAAATAAAAATCACATTCAATCCTAGAAAAATCAGTAAGGGAGAAAAGAAAAGAAATAAGATATGAATGGTTGAGAAGTAGAGCCAAAAATATAAGTGTAGTGTCACGGAGGTGAGTCACTGTATCCTAAATTTACCATACAAACCCCCAAGCCTACATTACAAACGTAGCAAAGTCCTATAATGATCCTAGTCCAACTATCCAAAAAGGTAAGGTATAGAAAATAAATGGTATTTTATGCACATTGCCGGAACTTATTTTGTTAGCATGAGTGTCTTGATATAGACCTTTACATTGATATGTATGATGATATTGTGATAGTTGGGACTTATTTGGTATGGGGGAACATGGATTGTATTGTCGACTGCTAATCTGTTCTGGTAGTGTAGATTGCATATACGCTTGATTATTTGTTGCTAATGTAATGTCATTACTTGATTCCTTTATGTCGTACTATTGTGCTACAGGTATCCATGTAGTGACTTTGAATAGTTGGAAATGAAATGGGATAAGTTTTGAGATAAAATTGAGTTGCCTGATATAGTGCCTTAGGTTTCTTTTAATTAAGCAACATGTTTTATGTTACGTAATAGTTTCCTGAGGACATGCAAATGTTCTAAGTTAAGGGTGTTGATGTTCTATGGTTTCATGGTAGTTTTAATGCTTATAATAGGGGGATTATGAATGTACTTAGGTCCTTTTGTTAGATGTGATGCGTTTTTGTGTTTGTTTTACAAGAGAACATGGTCGGAAGGGAGTAGAGTGAAAAAAAGAAAGAAAAAGCTCTAGAATTGTATTCTTATTCTTGGACAACGAGTTATTGGGGAACACTATGACTCGTCATCTAAGTCATTGGGTGACCAGTGAAGGAATAAAGAAAAAATACTAAGGTCAGCATTGACCATGAATTATAGGGTTGGACTATGAGTCATAGTGAAGGCCATTCTGAGCAAAAGAGAGACAAATTCTTGAAAGAGTGTTAGTTTTATAATAGTGGAAATGATGTTAGTGATGAGTCGTAGAGTCAGGTTACGACTCATAGTGACCCCAGTTCTAAGCATATGGATTTAAAGTTTCGAAGATTTAAAAAGTGTCTTGAAAGACTACGAGTTAGTCAACAACTCGTCTACTAATCTAATGAGTCATCACCAGTTGCATTAGAGCCCAGGATACGTAGCTGACAATGAGTCATCATCAGCCTAGACCACTTATTTTCTGAGGCGTTACCACTGCCTACCTTATTTTACTACTTTGTTTTTTATAGGATTTTTATGTTTTTGATTTAACTATAAGTACCCTATTGATGTTTTATTATTAGTTTATGCACTTTACATACTTACAATGTTATATTGAGTTCTAAGATACACTTTTGATATTGGAATTCCTGTTCTTGACTTTTAGGGTTTGATATTTATTTGAGATTTTAGTTTTCATTCTTAATTCTTTGTGGGATCATTCATATGCTTTAAATTACTAATTATATTGTGTTTTTCCAATCTTGAGAAGCTAATCCCATAACTAGTATTGTGGGAACCCTGATGGGATAACAAAGTAGAGAAAGTGCAAAGTCTTTCTTGATTGGTGTTCTTTTATGTATTATGATTTTTTTTGTGTTGATTGCTTTTTTAGAGAGTGCAGATGCTAAGAACCTTCCTGTATTTGATACTAACCCAAGATAGAGGTTTACATTACAAAAAGTAAACCACAATAGTAATTCAAAGATACCAACCTTCATCTAATTAACTTGAGATCGAGAGAAGATAGTTAATCTATAATTCAGGACAAGGTCAAGGGTTAGTAAGGTGACACTCTAAGACCAAAAGGTAATAAGTGAAATTCACCAAATAGTGTCAAGAGATGGTTGTTGATACAAAACTTGTAAAATTCTACATGCAAGGCACCGAGATAGTTTGACAATCACAATAAGTCTATGGAGATAGAAAGTTAGGGGAAACCCAATCCTACTGTTTGTCTTATATTGATTTCAACCTAAAGTGTTCAAGCATTGTCACTAATACTATTGTTCATACAGAATTTTCCTATTTACTTTAGATACTTTCTGACTCCATTAGTAAGTTTTTGACTATAACGCCCCAAGTCTGTACCCCGGATGCTATACTGTGCTCATAATCCCAAAGAACCACAAGTCAACCCATGACTGGTACCTGCTGCAATAACTGAATAGTAATACTACAAATATGTGGAAATTAGGCAGAAAAAATGTGATAAGGTTCAATACTATAATAAAACTGAATATACTATAACAATACCAAAACTGAAATATCTGTTTGAAAAATACTCTGGTCTAAAAAAAACCTCTAAATTGTCTGAGATATGGAGTTGATGGGACAAGTCCATAACTAACTCCAAACTACTAAAACAAGTTAAACTACTAAAATAATCATCATGTCCTTGAACGAAGAGGACTCACCACTAACTTTGTCAGTTGAATATCTGAACTGCTAAGTATGATTGGGAGCCCGCGCATCTGAACTTATGATAGAAAACATCATAGCACAAAAGAAAGTTATGCTTCGGTACTTTAAATATATTGGTATGATAAGTGAGGAGGTTGAAATGCATGGGTTCATATGCATTAACAATACTGACTGAATGATATGAATGAAACTGAATGGGAGTACATGTATAAAAATGTATATTGTAACTGAGATCATGATAACAATGGATACTGAGTTCTGAATTTATGATTTACTAATATCTGAGTTTACTGATACTGTGTAGCTGATAACTAAGTGACTGTATCTAACAGTCTTGATCTTGTGGAACTACACTAAGTTTCGTACTAAACTGAGTGATTGCATCTGACAATCCTGATTCTGTAGAATTGAACTGAGTTCTATTTTGAGACTGGAACTGAAATTAAGACTGTGGAAGGTGATCATCTAACCGACATTCCCCTTTCTTAATAGATTAGGGGCCAACCTGTAACCCTAGTTGGAAGCGTGTCAGTACCGTGCCACTGGTAAAGATAACTATGAGTTAACCCTCTCGGACAGGAAGCTTTCTCGTCAATCCTCACTGGCAGGAAAATTCAAATGATATGTATCAACCCTTATAACATCTGGCAGGAAGATATCTCAAACTACGCTGGCTACGTAGTTCAATAATACAGGGATTACTACTCACGAAGGCCCCTATCCATGGGTTAACTCAGTGCTGAATCCAACTCCTAACTGAATAGAGACTGAACAGATTTCTAGTTCATACTAGGGTTGACTAAACTGTTACTGATTATACTGTCAATTGAATTGGATTCAGTTCACTGAGTTCCATTGACTGACATAATACTACTGAATTTTGTTAACTGGCTGAATTTACTGAGGCCAGAGCTAAATACTGAACTGGACTGGACTGATATTGAGTCTACTGATCTTTTGCTGAGTTCTGTAAGTGACTAAGAGTACTACTGATCGTGACATGACTGATACTATCCTGAGTTGACCATGGCTCTAGGTAATCAGCTAAATTGTCGGGTATTAAATACCCCCAAGACTCGATAGCATAAATTATAAGACATGGCATAATCTTGAAACATGATAAACAACTACTTGATCATCATTCATTCATTGGGACCTTTTATCAAACACTTGCATGACATGAACTTGAATACATGCAATCATGATATAATTTCATTATTTAATTCTCATGAATAACTCATCAAACACTTGGAAGGCATTGTATATGCACATAGTACTAATCAACATATGAGCATCACAATTTCAAGGGTTTAACATGAATTCACGTGATACTACATTCATGATAGTTGTTTTTAAATAAATCTTGCACATAATCATGGAATAGAAATCCAATCAACATTATAATCATGAATACACTTGAATCCAAATCAAGGAAAGCATGAAATCAAGCTACTTGAAGTTTAATAAAGCTTCTTAGACTCCAAGGGTGAAAGGAACCCTTGGATAAACACTTGAAACACCTTGGTTGCTAAATTCTTGAAGATTAATGGTGGAATCTTGAGCTTTGAATTTGAAATTCAATAACCTAGGATTTTTGCTCTTGAGCAATTTGTGAAATAATGAGTGTATGTTGCATATAGAAGGCTAAATTCTGTGTTTTAGGGGGCTGGAGGATGTGGAAAAAGACCAAAATACCCCTAAGGATGCAGCTTTTTAATGACTAAAAACTGAATGATTGATGCGCAGATCAATGTACCACGTTGTTGACACTGACGCGATGGCCGACGCGTTGCGTCGAGTCCGTGTCGGTTCATTAGAATTTGCACTGAGCTAAGGGAAAAATTATCTGTCGACGCGATAGACGAAGTGATGGACGATGCAATGCATCGAGATCACGTTGACTAATTATTTTGGTCACTTGAACATAGTCTAAACGAGGTCCAAAAAATTTGTAACTTGTCCGGGGACACCTACTAACATTCCTGATCATTAATCAATCTAAAGATTTGTAATACCCCATATTTTTAAGCTATTCTTTGAACCATCGTTCCTATATGTATAATCTATAATCTAAACTATTCCCATGAAAATATGAGTTTCATGATCTTACCCTCATGTTTTATTTGATTTTGAGGTGAAAATTCTCATAGAAGTCACTTAGATCCTAGTGGAGCTAAGATCCTTTGATTCGTCCAATGTTTGATATTCGATTTTACAAGGGTCTACTTTAAATGTATATAAATTTCTATACACATGGAATTTTTTGGTTCAAGACACAACAAATTGTAGATACTTGAATTACTTTCCAACTATACCAATTTCGCAAAAATCTGACAATCGAGTTGAAAGTTATGGCATTTTCCATGTCAGGCAGTAAGACGACGCAATCTTGACGTGGCGCGTCGACTGCACCTCGACACAAAAATAATGACGCAAATCCAAATGCTATTTTATGTGCTAATTCAATTCCAAAAGGGCCTAGGGTGACTTTGGTCAATTCCCCTCACCCAAAACTGTCTAAAACACATAATTTCACCCCCAAAGAAGCAAAGATACCTCATTATTCATCTTTTCATCTCAAGAAGCAAAATCCTAGCTCATCAAACTTCCTCCCCAAGAAATTCAAATTCCTCAAATTATTCTCCAAGGAAATTCAAGATTAAGGGTTCCCAATACAAAAGCTCGCATCAATAGAAGTCCAAGATTCAAGATTTTGCATTCAATTAATCAAAGATCATCAATTAAGGTATGTGGGGTTATGAACAAGAATAATTTTTTCGTCCTTGTGCCCAAAATTTAATTTTATTTCAAAAGTTATTAATTTTATATGTTTTCCTATAAATTTAAAGTTTGGGTTTACACCCACATTTCTATTCATGAGATTATGAGATTTTCAATGATTTAGAAATTGAATTACATGAGTATGTTAATGTTTTTATGCACATTGCTGAAATTTTTAGATTTTAAGATGATTTATGAATGTTTATGCTATCAAACATGAATTTTGGGATGTTTTATCGTGAGATTAATACATGGATCATTAAACTCTATTTAAAGATTGTTATTCAAATAATTGTTTTGCTATAAGAACCCCATGATTAGAATATTTTCAATTATTGAGAAAAATTTGACCTTTTGGTCTCAGAACAAATTTGAAATCCACTTTAAAGATTCAGATTACAGATTTATAGTTGGTTTTCATTATGAACCATTAGATTACTTTTAAATTGGATTTTTCTTGAGATTTTGAGCATGAGATTAGGAGTAGTATTTAGCACCGAGATGGATACGTTACTATGGTTTCATACCCTAGAACTACGTGCCAATGTAGGATTTATATTATTCCTACTTTTACATAGATGACTGAGATAAGATTGTTTTATTCTGATGGAAAGGGTAGAATAGCTCTAACCTTACGGAGGCTAGTCATGGCACAACATAGATGCTCACATAGTGTACATGTCGGTTAGAAGAACCACCCAAATAGATGTCCCCCACTCTTAAAATAGTTTTCATTATTTAAAGTCTTGAGATAAAGTGTTTACTATGCATAATAAGTTTCAGACTTCTTTTAGCCAATATGATTTGAGAACATGAATAGAATACTGATTTTAGAACTAAGTGTGATGACTCACAAGATTCATACTACATGCTTTACTATTCATGATTTATGATTTTTAGATTTTAGATTTACTCAAGCTATGTGAGTCATTTATATTTAGCATGCATGATTTGATAAGCTATGATGATATTGTTTACTTATGTTTTTCACCCCATATACTTAGTACATCCTCAAAGTAATAATCCACATATATGTGTATGTGCTACATTGTCTCATAATATAGGTACAAGTTTTAGTATGCACATTCAGATTCAGACAGTTATAGATTCCAGCAAGCAAGATGATGAGTCCTCCTACTTCGGGGACTTTAGTTAGATTTATTTATGTTCTTTACTTTCTTACTCATATGTATTGATTAGTGGTATTTGTTTCGTGTCCTAGCTATATATAGTTGGTATAGTAAAGGCTTCATAGATATCAGTTAGAGTCAGTCTAATAATTTCAGTCCCTCTTTTCAAACTTTATCAGAATGTAAAGTCGTATCCAAGTTGTATCATCATGTATTCCACCATTATTATGTTTCCGCACAATAAACTAAGTATTTGTTTCATATTTATTCAGTTGCTTAATAGTATGTCAGTTCATAGGTTAGCTTGGGATCACTTATGGTCTTAAGCATCGTCTGATGTCTCGGGAGAGATTTTTGGGGCATTATAAACTTGGTAGTAGAGTATAAGGTTCAAGTGTCCTAGGCTTTCTACGAAGCCGTATCTAGTAGAGTCTTACGGAACGGAATGGAGACGTTTGTACATTTCTTTGAAAGGCTACGAGACATTTAAAAAAAGTTTCCTTTATTTCCTACTCTAGATCATGCAGTATAGTTGTTCTCTCAAAATCTTCTGTCTATTTGTGTGTTACCCCAAAATTCCTCATTCTATGTATTATTCTTGAGATAACATAATTAGTAAGTTCCAGTTCCTCCCCAGATAATGCTCCCAGATTTACTAGCAGAAATTTTAGAAGTCACACAAAAGGGGATTGAGAGGAGCTCCCTAGTGTGTTAATTTCCTCAAGTTGAAAGTTTTTATCCTCATCGTTATGAGTTATTTAGTTGAGACCCAATTAGATACGTATTTAGATTGCGTATTGACCCTTTCAATAAAGACAATGCTTATAAGAGAAAATAGTATGAACCTAGATTTTCAAGTGTAGTTTGCATTTGAGAGATATTGTGAACTTCAGTGTTATGATTTATAAATAGTAGAGCCTTATAGTTGGAGGTATGGGTATAGAAGAGCAGTGACAAGAAAAGTGAGAATGATGATTGACAGAAAGTATGGAGATAAACTTATGCATGTTATAGATTTTGCATTATGCTAATATGTCCTTCTATATTAGTTTAGTGAAAGGTAAAGAATGAATTATTAGTTAAGGTGAATTGTTGTTTGCTTGAAATACGGAAGGAGTTATTGATGATATTTATTATGTTTGAAAGGTATAGGATATTAATGAAGTATTTGGTGGTTTAATTGATGACTTTGCTTGAGGTTAACAAAAAGAGTTTTAGTTGAAACTTATAGAGCTAGGATAGTAATTTAGATGTGTAGAAGGGTAAATAGAAATGATGTGTAGAAGGAGGATGTGTTAATGGATTATGATAAGATAGTCCATATGATTATGATCGATTATTGTTGTTATAAAGTTCTAGTGGACTAGTGTTTCTTGATGTTTTATTTTATAAATTCCCAGTGAAAATGGCAATAGACATTAAGTTTGAACAATGGATGGTCATCAAGGTCGATATAATGATTTCTTAGTTAGTATGGCTAGTTGTATAGAAGTGATCTAGTAGGCTTGAATAGTATATGCAAGAGCTTAAGTTTATTTGTTTGCAATTTAGTATGACATTACTAGTATAATGTAGAGGTGTGCCAAAGTAGTAAGGGGCTTTATTAATTTCAAAATTTATGAAGTGTTGAGTGGTTAGTAGTACACTTGAATTGACAAGTATGAATAAGGCTATATGGTATATGATGTTCTTGTCAGTTAAAGTATGGTTTATAGATTGATGACATTGGGTATGCTGGTGTAATTTAGAGATGTGATGTTAGTAGACTTCGAAGAAAGTTAGTATGGTTCAACAAGGGTTTAGAGATATCCATGCGAAGTATTAGAATCTAAGTTGGTGAGTGTTTAAGTTGCTATATAATGACTTTTGGACTATATAAATCTAAGAGTTGGATCTCAGAAGGAGGTATTAGCATTGGGTGTTACATATGAAGATATAGTCCTTTAGGGTAAGTTTAGTTTTATGTGTATTGATTATACCCCCAGACTCTAGAGTAAAGTGATTGCAGTTTAGGTTGGAGTTTACTTAGTGGTTTACAGGCTTACACTGATAGCTTAAAGCTAAGGAAGAGATGATAAGATAGGTAACCAAGTTGAATTCTCAGATTCTAGTGGTGCTGCCAGTATGGGAGGAAGGTACTCGACTCATTCTTGTTTCAGTATTAGTACCCCAGCCGTCATGATGTCTACTCATTCCTTACGTGTCAGCTCCATGATCATAGTTCTATTCATGCATATCATATAAAATCATGTACTCTCCCAGTTCCTAAAATAAGGAGTTCCAGTTCATTCAGTAGTCAGAATCACATTCCATAATTTATGAACTCCAAAATTAGGTCATACGGCTCATGACTCATGTACTCATGCTTTATAGTATGATCAGTCCCCATAACTCATGGTATACTCCTAATGATCGGTGAGATTCAGCTTATAGCCATGAATTCCCTTAATTTGGATCTCTTTGATGAATCCATGATGTTGATTCTCTATTCCTCAGGCCTCAATTAAATGTCAAGTTATATATAGTATCCTTCCATGCTTCAAGGTCTCATCTTCTAACCTTTTAGCGACTCCTCCTTATGTAATAATGGGGTGATGAGTAAATATTTCTTGTTGATGAGAGACCATTGTATGCTTGTTTTATCTAAGTCTATTAGTGTGAAGTAAGGTTAAGGCCAAGTCTTTGATACATATAGTGGTTAGTTAAAACTTGTGTGTGTATGATCTTGGGGTAATGTGTGGGAGTTATTGTGATAGATGTTTAGAGAGTATGAGGAATATGTTATTATGGGTGTTTGCTTGGACGTTCATATATAGTTATAAAAATAGGCTTGAATATCATATTGGTGATGAGGAATATGTTATTATGGGTGTTTTCTTGGACGTTCATATATAGTTATAAAAATAGGCTTGAATATCATGTTGGTGTATAAGTGGATGAATTTGGTGCGCATTAGTTTCCAACCTTCCTGACCTTAGAATGCAAATCTTTAAGTGAATTCATGATCGGGGTTGTCAATATCACATCTCGTGTAGGTTTTAGATTTTTGGGCAAGGTTTGAGACCTATTTGGATGGTAAAAATAGTGAGGCAATGTGATATGGCCGCGACGCATCGCATATCGTGTTGGTAGTCCAGTTCAGTTATAGTGTTATATGTAGTACCCCATGATTTTGAGTTAGGCTTGACCATGGTGAGAGGACTTAGTTTAGTTTAGACCTTAGTAGATAGTTTTATCAATGCCCATGTGAGAATTAGAAGTTGAATCAAGTGAGTATGGTATTTAAGAGGAATAGTATAGTTGAGGGAGTATTCGAGAAGAGTTGCTAAGCTTGAAAGTAAGAAGTTGCATTGCTTAAGGCCTAGAAATTTTAACCTAGCTTATAATCTATATGTCTATATTCCAAGCTATAGAGTTGTATCAATGTTCTGATTCCTTAGTTAGATGTCTTATTCAAATCATCCCCAAAATTCTTCGCTCCCTAATATTATTAGAATTTCATAGAAGAGTGCTGACGAAATACTCCATTTGAGCATGGGCAGTCAGTATGATCCAGCTCATATAGCCTGCAATCTTGTTTAGCAATTAATCAGATAAGCTCCTATAGATTCCTAACTTTTCACCTAGTCTTACTATCAGCAGACTCATGCGTATGTCCATTCCAAGAGGTAATGTGTTTGCATCCATGTAAATCATGAATTCAACTCAGTTCATGCATCAGTTTCAATTTCAGATATTAAGTCATGATTAAATTCGTAAGTATTCTATGTATCATCTCAGTCTTTTCCTAGTATTTCAACCAAATCAGTATCATTCGGGGATGAACGATCCCAAAAAGGAGGTGTTGTAATACCCTGAGTTTTCATGTCATAAACCTATCATATTTTTCTCATGAAATCAGATATAGCCTAAGGTAATGGTTACTCATAAGGTGACACTCTCGTTTCTATCTCAGCCATATACCTATTTTCATGAGAATTCATGCACTCGCAGATCAGTTCAGTAGCTCATTATGTTTAAGATTCAGCTATTTAGTTTATTTCAGTTGTGCATGATAGCCTATAGCCTCAGATTCCTCAGTATTTTTAGCTTAATTAGCCACATTCCAGGACGAATGTTCCCAAAGGGGAGATAATGTAATACCCCGCATTTTTGGGCTAGTCTTTGAATCGTCTTTCCTATATGTATAAGCTATAATCTAAATTATTCCCATGAAAATATGAGTTTCGTGATCTTTACCCTCATGTTTGATTTGATTTTGAGGTGAAAAATGTTCATAGAAGTCACTGACAGCCTAGTGAGCTAAGATCCTTTGATTCGTCCAAAGTTTGATATTCAATTCTGTAAGGGTCTACTTTAAATGTGTATAACTTTTTATATACATGAAATTCTTCAAATCAAGACCCACCAAATTATAGATACTTGAATTATCTTTCCAACTATACCAATTTCGTAAAAATCCAATAATTGAGTAGAAAGTTATGGCATTTTCCGTGTGAGGCAGTAAGCCGACGCGATCTTGACACGGCGCGTTGACTGCGCCTCAACACGAAAAAAATGATGCAGATCCAAAGCTATTTTATATGCTAATTCAATTCCAAAAAGGCCTAGGGTCACTTTGATCAATTCCCCTCACCCAAAACCATCTAAAACACATAATTTCACCCCCAAAGAAGCAAAGATACCTCATTATTTATCTTTTCACCTCAAGAAGCAAAATCCTAGCTCATCAAACTTCCACTCCAAGAAATTCAAATTCATCAAATTATTTGTAATACCCCAAAAAATCCAAACCAATATTAGAGCCATATACCAAGCTCATGCATAGTACATCATGGTTCTTTTATAGTTTTATGAGTAGGCTAGATGTATATTAAGGCTTCAAATAACTCCCAGCTATCAGACGAATCAAAACATTCCTTGCCGATTGAATTCTTGAGAAGGATATTGGTATAATCAACTTCAAATGAGCATATCTCTCGTTATACTTGGAATTTTTTATCTCATGACCTATCAACAGATAGATAATTTAATTATCTTTCCAACGATACCAATTTTGCCTAAATTTTGATATCGGATCAAAGAGTTATTCCTATTTTACTCCAGCATGTCAGGCTGGAAACAGTGTGACGACATTCATGGTAGCTTACCACATTTGTGACGCCCTACCACGAAGGTCGTCAGCCTTAGGAAGAAACTAGCTCCTAGGTGACGACATTAGTGGTAGATTACCACATTTGTGACGCCCTATCATGAAGGTCGTCAGCCCTAGGCACTATCCAGCTTCTGTATGACGACATTTTTGAGGGCTTACAACATTTTTGATGCCATGTGACAAATGTCGTCAGCCTTAGGATTTCAACCACAAGATTAGGGTTTCCATTCTCTTTAGTTAAAATATCTCAAAAAGCTCTCTCATACACTTTCAACCACAAGATTAGGGTTTCTTCTCAAGATCATCTCCTCAGGAGCAAGAGCATTCTTTCCCAAAGGGGTTAAATCCTAGTCAAGAAAAATCAAGAGCAAGCCTAAGGAATTCTTCAAGAACCTTCAAAAAGATTAGATCTCTTTCAAGATTCAATCACTAAGGTATGCGTAGTGTTCATCTATGGATCCAATACATTCATAGAGCTCAAGAACCATGTTTTAAATATTATTTTGTAAAATTTTTATGGTGATATGAGTATGTACATGTCGACGATTGTTGTTTAAATTTTAATGTGATGTCTAAAGGTGTTTTCATGGAATATATATGTTTGTTAATTGAAAACCAAGAAGTTTAAGTGGTTTAATACGGTGCAAGTATGAAACCCACCTATGCCTTAAAGAATGCATGCAAGGTGTTTGATAAAATGCTTAGGATGCTAGAAGTTCATGTTTGTATGGTTCTATGATGTCTAAATGACAAGTTCATGTTAGCTATATACTTCAATATGAATTCCATGCTTTTCATGTGTTGCTATTGTGGTGGTATGAAGCATGCAAGATAATGGAGATATACAATATGTACACGAAATATATCCATGAATTCCCTATAATGTTTAAGATGTTGAATAACTATATGAAATATGATATCCCCTACTTATGACATTATGAATTGTGGACTCAAATCTTATGATCAAGTCATGTCATGTGTTTCAGTTTCCTTCTATCAAGTCCTGGGGGTATTCGTACCCAAAAAACATAGTTGTGTGCCTAGAGCTATGTCATGTTTTCATGATATAATCTATAGAACTCAGTCAGTCATGTGACTCAGGAAACCTCAAAAATCTCATGATCTCAGTTAACTCTCAGATAATAATACTACTCCGTCAGTCAACGGAAGTCAGGTAATCTGTCCATGTACAGTCAGTTGAATCATGTTTAGTCTCTTCAGATGGGAGTATAAGTTAGCACCGAGTGAACCCAAGGATAGGGACTCACCTACCAGTTTTAAGGTGTGATCCTTAGCAGTCATTCTTGTGTTCTAGAACTACATAGCCAACATAGGTTGAGACATCTTATCCTGTCAAATTAGGGTTGATGAGGTGGCTTAACCTATCAGTTTAGGGTCCCACCATTCTCACTTTGATTACCTTCCAGATAAGGGTCACTCACAACTGTCCTTACTAGTGGTGCGGTATTGACACCCCTCCAGTCGGGGAAGAGATTGGACCCCAGCTTACCTGTAATAGTATACAAGGGGCATGTTGGTTAAACAACTACCTCCCAGAGTTTCAGTATCAGTCTTAGTAAGGAACTCAGACAATTCTTCAGATATCAGTATACCAGGACTGTTAGATATGGTCAAATTCATTTATAGCACGAAATTCAGAGAGTTCAACCAGATTCAGGGCTGTCAGATACAGTCATCCATGTTATCAGAACTAAGTTTCCATCCATGTATTAGCATACAGATTTAGCCATTATGTACTCACGATCTTAGTTACTATGTATTTATGCTGTACTCTTACATTCATATCAGTCAGTCAGTAGTATTATTCATGCATGTAAACTCTTTGCATTAGCCTACCTCACTCGTATACTCAGTACATCCCCTCGTACTGATGCATTGGCACTATGGTGCTTTCTTTTCATGTTACACCATAGGTTCAGAGGCACGAGTCCCAAACCAGCAGTAGCAGTCGCATTCAGCATACAGAGTTGCAGTGAGTGCTCTTCATTCGAGAACGACATTATTTGATTTATTCATTTATTTCTTCAGTTCAGTTTTATGGAGTTAGTTGGAGACATGTTCCTTTAACTCCTTATTTCAGACAGTACGTAGAGACTTTCAGATTTATGCTCAGATTCAGTTTTCAGTTTTCTTGGGTATTTTTTGCCCATATGGATGTTATATTATTTCAGTTGAACCTTATGGCCTATCGTGCATGTTTTACACATTATTATGTCATGAATTTCAGTATATAGGTACAGGTATCATTCATGGGTTTGCTTCCCTCGGGGTCATAAGCACCGTGTAGTGTTCCAATTCATAAAATCGAGGCGTTACATTATTCTCCAAGGAAATTCAAGATTAAGGGTTCCCAATACAAAAGCTCTAATAATTCATCACCAAAGTATCAATAGAATTCCAAGATTCAAACTTTGCATTCAATTCATCAAAGATCATGAATTAAGGTATGTGGGGTTATGAACAAGGACAATTCTTTCATCCTTGTGCCCAAAACTTGATTTTATTGTGAAAGTTATTTGATTTTATATGTTTTTATATGAATTTGAAGTTTGGGTTTACACCCAATATTGCTATTCATGAGATTATATGGTTTTCAATGATTTAGAAATTGAATTACATGAGTATGTTTATGTTTTTATGCACATTGCTGAAATTTTCAAATTTTAAGATGATTTATGAATGTTTATGCTATCAAGCATGAACGTTGAGATGTTTTATCATGATATTAATACATGGGTCATTAAACCCTATTTAAAGATTGTTATTCAAAGAATTTTTGTGCTATAAGCACCCCATGATTAGAATATTTTCATATTATTGAGAAAGATTTGACCTTTTGGTTTTAGAACAGATTTGAAATCCACTTTACAAATTCAGATTATAGATTTATAGTTGGTTTTCATTATAAACTATTAGATTACTTTTAAAAAAGATTTTTCATGAGATTGGGAGTAGTATTTAGCACTGATATGGGTACATTACTACGATTTTATACCCCAAAACTACGTGCCAACATAGGATTTAGATTATTCCTACTTCTACATGGATGACTGAGATTGTGATCATTGAGATGAGATTGTTCTATACCGATGGAAAGGGTAAAACAGCCCTAACCTTATGGGGGTTATTCATGGGACACCATGGATACTCACATGGTGTACATGTCGGTTAGAAGAACCCCCCAAATAGATGTCCCCCACTCTTAAAATAGTTTTAATTATTTAAAGTCTTGAGATAAAGTGTTTACTATGCAGAATAAGTTTTCGACTTCTTTTAGCCTATATGATTTGAGAATAACAACAGAATACTGATTTTAGAACTAAGTGTAATGACTCACAAGATTCATACTACATTCTTTACTATTTATGATATATGATTTTTAGATTTCAAATTTACTCAAGCAATGTGAGTCATTTATATTTAGCATGTATGATTTGATAAGCTGTGATGATATTGTTTACTTATACATTTCACCCCCATATACTTAGTACTTCCTCAAAGTACTGATCCACATATATGTCTATGTGCTACATAGTCTCATAATATAGGTACAAGTTTTAGTATGCACATTCAAATTTAGACCATTGCAGATTCCAGCCAGCAAGATGATAAGTATTCCTACTTCGGGGACTTCAGTTAGATTTATTTATGTTCTTTACTTTCTTACTCATATGTATTGATTAGTGGTAGTTGGGTTCACGTCCTATCTACCTATAGTTGGAATAGTAGAGGCTTCACAGATGTCAGTTAGAGCCAGTCTTGTAATTTCAGTCCCTCTTTTCAAACTTTATCAACATGTAAAGTTGTATCCATATTGTATCATCATGTATTCCACGATTATTATGTTTCTGCACATTAAACTCTGTATTTATTTCATATTTATTCAGTTTCTTAATAGTATGCCAGTTCATGGGTTAGCTTGGGATCACTTGTGGTCCTAAGCACCATGTAACATCTCGGGATAGGTTAGGGCATTACAAGATCGATACTTTAAGGTCATAAGAGTCGTGAAATCTAGTTTCCAACTTACGAAGGCTAAAATAATACTTAGCTAGAATTTTTTAAGTCTGGGACCTATTAGCAAGCTTAAAAGACCGAGTTGAGCTTAGGATTTTTTGAACTCTTACAATATATCCCCTTTGAAAACATTCGTCCTCAAATGAGACTAATTAAACTGAGAATAATGTTAGACTAGATTTAGACATTGGACAGGCACAACTGAAGCATGATTTCATGACTGAAATTTTTGATATATTGAATTATCATACTGAACATATATATCTGATGCATGAGTAGATAGCTGAATATGATTCATGAATGCATGACTAGGATTACTTATAAGCGGAGCTTATATATACTGGACATGCATGTCTGATGCATGAGTACATGACTGAACTAATTTGTGAATGCACGACTGAGTATGCAATGTTAATTGATTCCAAGTTGGTAGCTATATTTGAACATGACACTGAGTAATTCAAAGAAAAATTGTTACCTTGGCCTAATTCTATGTTTGTGGAGAAGAGGTGAGGATACTTGATCAGCATGTCTGCCTCTGCATCCCAAGTAGCTCACTCAACGGACTGATTCCACCAAAGAACTTTGACTATAGGTATTTCTTCGTTCCTCAGTCTGCGAATCTGATAGTCAAGAATTTTGACTGGGACCTCTTCGTAAGAGAGAATACTCTGAATATCTAGGCCCTCTATATGGACTACAATTATTGGGTCACCTATGCACTTCTTAAGAAAGGAGACATGAAATACTGGATATATTGAAACTAAATCTGAAGGCAACTTAAGCTTGTAAGCTAGCTTTCTAAAATAGCTGAGAATTCAGTAAGGACCGACATATTGAGGACTGATTTTCCCGTTCTTGTTAAAGCTCTTCACTCTTTTCATAGGAGAATTTTCAAATACACAAAATCACCAATCTCAAACTCTAGATCAGTTACTGGACACGCATGAACGGGAACATGAGAACATAACTGAGCCTGAAACGTGATACATGAACTGAATATTGTGAACTGAATTGAGCCATTTGAATACATGGCTTATGGATGAAATTAGAACTTAAGGGTCCACTCATAAGTGCCCATTATTCCAAATTAGATTCATTACATGAAGAGAAGATAGAAGGTTTAGGTCATGAAAGCTCGGGGATTATAGTGCATCTTCCTCTTGGGACATTATGTCCCCTAAAGAATGCTGACTTTGTTAAGATACTGAGGAAAAATTGAGATGATGCACAGGGAACCAATGAATCAAATTGTGACTGCATATTGGGGTTTTGAAATCGAGGCATGACACCTTAACTGAGCTGAACTCGCAACCACATGGTTGTTTGATCTTGGAATAGTTACATTCATGAGACTTAGAATAGTGTGACTAGATGGAAGGATGGGAAACCCAACCATACGAACACTGTCCATCTAACTGCTAAATTGAATTTTTGGTTTTATGGATTAACTTGTGTTGAAAACTTATATTCAGCTGGAGCCTTTCTTTGACACTCTTTTTATAGAGTTCTAGTCGCTTTAGTGAGCAAGGAGTCTTGGCATGGCTGAATAAAATAGCTGAATGAAAAAATTGCATCATGGCTAAAATTTTGTAATATGAGTCGGGGCCTACAAAACATTATCTAAGATAAAGTGACTAAGCTTTATGTACTACGACTACAAATTTTCAAGCTTAGACTTATCCGTTGAATACTCTCTCAACTATACTATATATCTTAGTACAGCACATTACCTGAGACTACTAAAAATATTCACATGGGTGTTGAGCACGAGTACATAAACTTACTAACTTATCTGATTATCTAAATGGTTGATAGCTAAATACATGGTCATGTAATATTGAACTGTACTTAGTCAAAATAACTTGACTAGAACTATAGATTATCATGCATACAAGGTAAGGAATAAATGGGTAATATAAGGTAACTGAGCATGAATTCATGAAAACTGTATTATTTGAGAAGGTAAGACCAAACGTATAACATGACTCTGAAATAGTATGTAAATTGAGGTACTAAAATAGTGATAACTTAATAACTGATAAATGTACGCTATGGTCAAGCAAATATAAAATTGAATTGAGTTACTGATCTGATTACTAGACTGGGACTATGACTGAGACTGTAACTAAGACTGCAACTAAGACTGTACTGGAACTGAATACTGGGTTCTGATAACTCTACCTATTGAGGTCTCATATGGACTAAATTCTCCTACTATGTTCAAGCCTACTCCAATCTTCGAAATGCATTTATCCACTTACACATCAACATGATATTCAATCCTATCTTCATAGATACAGCCTCGTGTAAAACTAACATACAATAATCTTTTCTTAATATGAAACATTTACTCTCTCCCTTCTAAGCAACTGCTTATCAATACATCATTTTGTAAGAAGAGTCCACTGAAGGGTTAAAACATGAGGACTTGATGTATGCATGAATACTACACCGAAATCAACACTTAACTGAGGCCTGAGGAATAGAATGTCAACATCATAGATGCACTAAGAGACCTAAACTAAGGATATGCGTGACATAATTTGAATTTAGCTGATCATTAGGGGTATAACATGAGTCATGGGAACTGAACTTACTATAAAGCATGACATGAGTACATAAGCCATGAGCTATATAACCTGAGTTTGGAGTTACTGTATTCACAGAACATGATTCGTAATACTGAGTGAACTTGAACTCCTTATACTGGGAACTATAAGCATGCATGATTGCTAATGTGTCTGAGTATGAGCTATGATCATAGAGCTTATATGTAAGATATGAATAGATATCATGATAACTGATGGGTTTCAAGAGTTTGGAATAAAATTCTGAGATAATTTGCATGACCATGTTCATTGCGGGAGTACACAAGGATGTCATCTATGAAGACTATGATGAACATGTCCAAGTACTGCTTGATCATATGATTCATCAAGTCCATGAAAATTGCTGGGGCATTGGAAGACCAAATGATGTGACTAAGAATTCAAAGTGACCATACTGAGTTTTGAAAGTTGTTTTCAGAATGTCATATTCTCTGACTCTGAGCTGATGATAGCCTAACCTGATGTCTATCTTAGAAAAGTAACTGGCACCCTGAAGTTGGTCAAAAAAGTCATCGATTCTGGGAAGTGGGTACTTTTTCTTAACTGTGAATTTATTTAGCTAACGGTAGTCTATACATATTCTGAGGGAACCGTCTTTCTTATGCACAAATAAAATAGGTGCGCCCTACGGGGACACAGTAGGTATGATGAATCCCTTATCTAGGAGATCCTTTAACTGTTCTTTTAATTCTCTAAGTTTTGTAGGTGTCATTCTATATGGTGGGATAGATATGGGTTGAGTATCTGAAGAAGGTCTATTCCGAAGTCGATTTCCCTTTCGGGAGGAAGTCCAGGGAAATCTTTGGGAAACACATCTAGGAATTCATATGTTACTGACATTGATTCAAGATTAGGGGGTTCTAAACTAGAGTCCTGGACTCGAATGAGATGGTAGACACATCCCTTGGATATCATTTTTCTTGCCCCTAGGTAAGAAACAAGCTGACCCCTAAGTGCTGAAGTAGTAACCCTCCATTCTAGGATGGGCTCAGTCAAAAACTGAAACTGGACAATTCTATTTTTATAATTGACTAAGGCATAGCAGGAATAAAGCCAATCTATGCCTAGAAAGACATCAAAATCAGTCATCTCTAATTCGACTAAGTCTGCTAAAGTGACTTTCTGAGTTATCATAACTGGACAATTCCTGTATACCTGCTGGGCTATGATAGATTTACCAACTGGAGTAGAGACTGAGAAAGGCTCTGTTAGGATTTCGGGACTAACTCTGAAGTCAACAGTTATATAAGAAGTAAGAAAGGACAAAGAAGCTCCTGGATCTAGCAAAGCGTAAACATGTAAATGATAAACTTGTAATGTACCGGTGACCACATTAGGAGAACTTTCCTGATCCTGTTGAGACTGAAGAGCATAAATCCTATCTGGGGGTTTCCCACTGGTGGAACTTAAAGCGGCACCCTACTGTTTCGGACGACCGAACTGAGTTGG
Source organism: Capsicum annuum (assembly GCF_002878395.1). Taxonomy (NCBI): domain Eukaryota; kingdom Viridiplantae; phylum Streptophyta; class Magnoliopsida; order Solanales; family Solanaceae; genus Capsicum; species Capsicum annuum. Next base: position 113,468,246 of record NC_061115.1, on the reverse strand, counting down.
GGGATGATTATACTAACCCTGAGAACCTAACTAGGGACAATCTCTAACACTGTGACCTAGCTTGCCATACTTGAAAAATACATCACTACAAGCTCTATAGATACCCTAGTGGTTTCTACCACATTTTATACAAAGGAGATTGGTTCGGCTACTCTTTAGCCTAGACGTTCTGGCCTCTTATTCTTTCTCCCCTTTTTCCTATGCCTCTCCTCCTTACTCTGTGAAGCATGAGACATAAGCCTAGATAGGATAATAGATAGTTTATTGTTCTGAGAAACTATTGAATAAGACAAAATGGTGAAAGCATCTCTAAACTCAGCATAAGAAACATGCTCATTCAGGGGGTCTACCTGAACGTGCGAAGGGGCTATCTGGTTTTTGTTACTTCTTTCATTAGCTTCTATGGAAGACATATTCTAGAAGCATAAGGAAGATATGAATTAGACTAAGAGTTTAACTTGAGGTCATGCTCACTCGTAAGACATGAATACTGAAAGAAGGGAACCTTTTCCTAAAATATCTTACAGTCGCCTGTCTATAAGTGTGGCGCGCTACACACCCATGCACAAGACTCTACTAGATATATCTTTTAGACTTCCTAGGACTCTGTTGAACCTTAATCTCTAATACTAAGTTTATAATGCCCCGAGTTTGTACCCCTAATGCTACACGATGCTCATAATCCCGAAAGACCACAAGCTAACCCATGACTGGTACCTGCTGCAATAACTGATAGTAATCCTGAAAATATTCAAAAATTAGGCAAAAAACATGCCATAAGGTTCAATATTGTAATAAAACTAAATACGGTATAATAATATCAAAACTGAAACATTTGTCTAAAAAATGCTCTAGTCTGGAAAAAAACCTTTAAACTGTTTGAGATATGGAGTTGATGGGACAAGTCCCTAACTAAATCTGAACTACTGAAATAATCATCATGTCCTCGAACTAATAGGACTCACCACTAACTCTGTCAACTGAATATCTGAACTACTAAGCATGATTTGGAGCCCGCGCATCTAACTTATGATATAAAACATCATAGCATAAAAGAAAGGTATGTGTCAGTACTTTGAATGTACTGGTATACTAAGTGAGGTAGGATGAAATGCATGGGTTCATATGCATGAACAATACTGACTGAATGACATGAATATAACTGAATAAGAGTACATGCATAAAAACGTATATTGTAACTGAGATCGTGATAATACCAGATACTGAGTTTTGAATTTCTGATTTACTGATATCAGAGTATACTGATATTGTGTAGCTGATAACTGAGTGACTGTATCTGATAGTCTTAATCCTATGGAACTACACTTAGTTATGTACTAAACTGAGTGACTGTATTTGACAGTCCAAAATTTGTAGAACTGAACAGAGTTCTATTCGGATACTGGAACTGAAACTGAGACTGTGGGAGGTAAATATCTAACCGACATGCCCCTTTCTAAATAGATTGGGGTCCAACCTGAGACTAACCATGGATCTAGGTAATCAGTTAAATTGTCGGGTATTAAATACCCCCAGGACTCAATAGCATAAATTATAAGACATGGCACAATCTCGAAACATGATAAATAACTACTTGATCATCATTCATTCATTAGAACCTTCTAGCAAACACTTGAATGACATAAACTTGAATACATGCTATCATGATATAATTTCATTAATTAATTCTCATGAACAACTCATCAAACACTTGGAGGGCATTGTATATGAGCATAGTACTAATCAACACATGAGCATTACAATTTCAAGGTTTTAACATGAATTCACATGATACTACATTCATGATAGTTGTTTTTACATAAATCTTTCACTTAATAATGGAATAGAAATCCAATCAACTTTAGAATCATTAATACACTTGAATCCAAATCATGGAAAGCATGAAATCAAGCTACTCGAAGTTTAAAAGAGCTTCTTGGACGATGAACACTTGACATATCTTGGTTACCAAATTATTGAAGATTAACGGTGGAATCTTGAGCCTTGAATTTGAAATTCCATCACCTAGGGTTTTTGTTCTTGAGCAATTTGTGAAATAATTAGTGTATGTTGCAAATAGAAAGCTAAATTTTGTGTTTTGGGGGGTTGAAGGACATGGGAAAAGACCCAAATACCCCTAAGGACACGGCTTTTTAATGATTGAAAACTGAACTATCGACGCGCAGAACGATACGCCATGTCATTAGTATCGATATGATAGCTAATGCGTCATGTCGAGTCCGCATTGGTTCACTAGAATTTGGACTAAGCTGAGGGAAAAATTATCTGTTGACGCCATGGACGACGCATCGAGATCACGTCAACTCACTATTTTGGTCACTTGAACATAGTCTAAACGAGTTCCAAAAAATTCAAAACTTGTCTGGAGACACCTACTGACATTCCTTATCATGAATCAATCTAAAGATAGATACCTTAAGGTTATAAGAGTTGTGAAATAGAGTTTCCAAATCACGAAGGCTAAAATAATACTAAGTCTGAATACTTAGCTAGAATTTTCTAAGTCTGGGACCCTTTAGCAAGCTTAAAAGACTGAGTTGAGCATATGATTGTGCGGGGCCTTAGATTGATAAATATTCATCTTATTCCTTATGGATTCTACCCCAACCTTTTTTGGGTTCTATATTTGATCAATGATTGTGTTATACTTTTTAGTAGTTGTAATTTGGGTGACATCAGCTACTAGCTCAGCCTAGAAGCCTCAGGAAGTATTTCTAGTTCTAGTTCTTAATTTGATTTATACTCTGAGGATAAAGTAAAATTTTAAGTGCGGGATGGATAATTTTTTAATTTTTTTAGGATGAAGTGCGCTATAGGATGTTAATTTTTATTTATTTGCATATTTTTGACAAAATCTAAAAATTACAAAAAGATTTTATCTTTATTTGTTTTTAGCCTTTGTTGTTTTATTCGATTAGTAGAAGCACACTTTACCCACCCCTCAGCTTTTCTTTTTTAGTTATTTGTCAAGAGGGAGCCTTTTAAACCCAGTATCCATTTTGATTATAGGAGTAATTTTAAAATTTTGGTCATTTGGAATAAATAGAGATGCTCTACCCAGGTGTTACACATAATTAATTATTGCAAGTAATGTTGAATTCTATGGCATGATATGAAAATTAAATGACTGTCGTGAAACACCTAAGCTCTTTCATCTGACTCTTATGTGATATTGGCTTAAATTTGAATTCATGCAATTGCTTGGTTGAGAGTCTACAAAAATACTTCTGAGTTAAATATGTGTCATGTGTGTTGAGGTTTTTGTTATATTATATTATTGCATTCAAGTGCACACGCAAGTGTACAAGGTCTCCCAAGTAGTAAAATAGCCTTTGAAAGCCAAGTATCAATCCCATAGAGACATGTGCTCAATAATAATCTTGTTATAGTAATACTATAAAGCTCAAACCAGTGCAAAAGTAACTAATAGTATTTGAGAGTTAGAAATTAAAAGTAACGGTAAACAATGCAATAATATAAAGTGTTAGAGACAATAATGGGAGAGAAACCACGGGTTAAGGTATTACAAACAATCCTATGTAGCCATACAATCTCACTGGTTTAGTTAATTATCTTGGTTGTTGATTCACGGGGTTAGTAACATAATTAAGGAATGAATATCATCTAATCATCTATCTAACTTAGCCCCACTACTACATCATTAAGAAGGGATGTGAGAATTAAATTAAACGCATTCATATTTAATCCCTTATATGAACCAAGTGAGGAGAATTAAGTATATTCCAATCCTAAATGCAAATCTTAACTTCAATCTCTCTCCGTTTAAGATCCCACTCCATATATCCCATGATCTAGTCTATTGTTCTTCCTTCTGGGCCCACAATAGAAATATAGATTTATCCTAAAGGCTTTGAATACATAGAATAGTAATAACAAGATATATGAATAATCAATAATGATAATAAACAAAAAATAACTCAAATATAAGCTTAATTAATAATGTTCTTATCCTCAACCCTAGATGAGGGTGTTTTGCCGCTCATGGTGTTACAACGAATCGCAATATTAAAATTCATGTATAAAAACCAAAATTTAACTAAATGAAAGATTAATAATACTAATTGAATCCTACTCAAGTGTATTTCAAGCCATAAAATTCGTCCAAGGTGCGTACAACAAGATAGGAGTGTCCTATTTATAATGGGAGCCATGTGCCCATTTTTAACACATGGGCATGCCACACTAAGGAATTGACGCGATAAGGGAATGGAACATATTTATCATGGATTCACACTTGAATTTTTAAAGTTTTATTGTGTCCAAGGGTGTGGCATGCCCTTATCTTGGAGTTTAGATGACGTGTCATGCCCTAGTGCTTAGAATTTCAAAGTTTTGCCACTGTTTGCCCCATCCATTTAGCCTTGAGTTCCTCACTACATTTTCACTTTTCCATCTTTATTAGACCTTTTTTTGCTTCCATGCATCACTACATACATCTTATATGCCATCCTAAAACATCAAACTCCATGAATTAGCACTTATTGCAAAATAGAACTCATCGAGATGAGCTAGAATACACACAACTCAAGCTAAGAACACTAGTTTTCGAGTCTAAACTCTAAGTGAAAGCGTTGACTCCAAACTTGTTTTGAACACACCTTAAAAATCATAAAGAAATAAATGAAAACTTATATCCTAAATTATATCATTATAGACTCATTACACACTTAAGAAGTCCTAAAAACTAGGCTAAAATACATAGAGATTACGACACTTAGGTGCATAAATCCACCTAAGATCCTCACCCCACACTTAAAAGATTTTTTTTATCCTCGAACAACTCTAAACATTAAGCATCATCTGAGGAAGACTCCAAATTTAACACTACAACAATCAATACACTCAAGCTAGCACTGTAATCACTTTACAGATAGCAAGTTCTACATTATGCATGTCGCATACACTTAAGTACTCATGAACACTATATCACAACATCCTAACCTCAATAATTGCCTCCAACAATTTGGAAAACTTACACATATTACTCACTTAAAGAGATCATACAAGTCATCCAACTATCACTAAGCATGCACCCTCACCACAAGAATTTTACCCATATTCACTCATAGCAACGTAGTTTATTACAAGAATGGATAGAAGAATCAAATTTTGCTCACTCTCACAAAGAATTCTCATATTACACAAGATGAACCATAAGATTTCCCTTAGTACTGCATCATCATATCAAAGTTTAAGATAAAATGGGACTTTATGGGTTGTAGTGTAGGCTACGGGACGGGTAGGAACTATTCTGTCCAGTAATAGTGACTATCTTTCCTAAGCTCTTTAATAAATCACATTATGCATTAGACTCTTCTAAAAACACCCAAGCTTTTATCATCTCTACTAATGCACACCTCTTTTGTTTTCCCCATCTCTTTAAGCTAGTTCAATTATATTTAAGAGGGAGTATTTTCTGTCAACACATGATTCAATTTTTTGTAATTGTCTTTCTTTTCACTACATCACTCCTAACCACAACATATCAATGTTTTCAACACCACTAGCTACTACTTTGGGGATTTATTTTCTCTTGTTTCCTTCTTAAATTTCACACTCCTTAACCATATTAATTTTTCAACTAAATCACTTAGGTGCTTTGGATCAAATTATGGTTAATTAAAGAAAGGGAATAAGCTACATATAAGGCTACCAAATAAATAGGATAAGGTTCAATGGTATTAAATAAGATTATACATAAGGATAGATAAAAAAAAGGGTATAGATATGGCTATCAAAGAACTACCTATACATCTCCTAAATCTAACACTCTTTATTTCTCTTTGCACACACATTGAGCAAGTTCTTAACATCAAAATTCAACTAGGAATGTAAAAACAACCTTACTCACACATGACACATGCTCAAATCAAGTAGGATCCTTTTAGACTCTAAAATAATCAATATCACAAAATCAAAATTAAGCCAACATAGCTCAAGAGTTATATAAATAAGCCTAGCAGTCTTAAAGGTAGTCACACAACACAATCAACATGCTTCCATATTCAAAACCACTTGCATCATGTAATCATACATAACACATACCAAGAACATCTCACTTATTACTAACACAAAATATTTTAAAATTTACTCCTAAAAATAAAATATGGAAACTGGGTTCAGAGGGCTCCCCCTCGAAAAAGAACCAAAGAGAAAAACTAATGGGTGGGTGAAGTATGCCCCTAATATACTATCCCAACAAAAACTAAACAAACATAGATAAAATCTTTTTGTAATTTTTTTTAAGATTGCTTAAAAACTAGCAAACAACTAAGAATTAAAACCCTATAGCAACACTTCATCCTAAATCATAGGAATATTGCCCACCCCACACTTAAAACACACTTTGTAGCTAAAGTGTAATTCAAAGGAAAGGATAGAAATACACCTTGAGGCCTCTAGGCCTAGATATTAGCATCTTCATTATTAATAAGGTCTGGTGGACCTCACGCTCAGTCTTTGCCATACTTCTTAACTTAGATTACTAGACTTCGTATCAACCTATGACTCAAAATAAAACAAAAACAAATGTGATACTAAAAAAACTAATAAAATAAGATACCTACATTAACTTGGGTTACCTCCCAATCATCTCCTGATTTAATATCACGACACAACCTACATCCCTACTTCGACCATATTCCCTTAAAATCTTCTTCCTACTTAGTGGCCATCTTCTCGCTCTTTTCTAACCTCTTAAGTGAGTACTCTAAAGGTCTACATACAATATCCTTTTAGGATTTTCTTTTAGTTTCACCCTTTTAAGCATAATTGGTGGCTTAGAAAACTCTATGAGATGGTCTAAAGTGGTCTTTTATGGTGCGCACTCCACCACCCCACACCCATCCACTTCTATAGCTATAATCATACATAAATGCTTATAGTGGAAAGGTGGATTAAGTGGTTTATAAACTTTAAATACACCTCTTTATCATCCAATCTTATTTTATGAGTTCCCTCTCTAACATCAGTTAGTGCTCCTTCCGTTGCTAAGAATGGACATCCTAATTTTATTGGTGCCCTATTATCTACCTTATAATCAAGAATAATATAATAAGCAGGGATAAGAAACTTACCAACCTAAATAAGGATATCTTTAATATTTACTTCAGGAAGCATTCTTGTTGTATCCTCCATTTGGAGTACCACAAAGCATGGCCTCGACTTTGCTAAATGAAGAGTATTAAAAATAGATAGAGGCATCAAGTTTATACTTTCTCACAAGTCACTCAAGGCATGGACCACCTCACTATCACTAATTTGTATGGGGAGGGTGACACTCCCTGGGTCTTTTAACTCTTTCGACATCTTCCTCGTCCAATCGAACTGCACTCCTTAGTAAGTGCTACTGTCTCAATATCACTCAACTTAGTATTTTTGGTCACCACATCCTTCAATTACTTGGCATACTTGGGCATACCCTGCAAAACATGTAACAATGGGAGGTTAATGTGAAGTTCTCTAAACGTGTCAAAGAACTTCTTAAAACATGAATCCTCCTTAGCCTTTTTAAGATTTTGATGGAATGGTGATGGTGGTCTTTATAAAACCCACTCATCTCTCACATTTCTTAGGTACTCAAACTTCCCCAAAACTTTAGCATCTTTGGCTGCAACTTGTGTCTCCTCTGCTCACTTCGGGACTCTCTCTACCTATACCTCCTGATTTTTATTGGGAGGTTTGTCAGTGAGATCTCTACAACTTCTTAAGGTAATTTCCATGACATGCTTTGGATTCTTTCATTCACTTAACAAAGACCCTTGAGGTCTATTCTATACCTAAGCAAGCTGCTCAACTATGTCTCTAAATTTCTAGGCAAGTTGCTGATTTTTTATTTCTGCAGCCATTTGTTCTTGATTCTTTACGTTTTTTTTTTAATGTTTCTTCGATATTACAGGCACACATGTTTGGTTGTTGTTGAAACTATTGAGTATGACTTTAATTAATGCCCCATGAATAGTTTGGATGACTTTTCCACTTGTTATTGATAAGTATTATCTTTATTTCCTTTTTTGTAATACCCATAAAATTCACTATCTCTAGATTTGCTACTTATAAGTCTACATAGTGACCACTAATCCCACAAATTTCACACCAATATGGGGTCTACTAGACAGTGTTTACCTGAGCATGAGGTTGGTTCACACTTAACTTACTAAACTATGGCATCACTTGATTTTGCAAGGCTGGCAGTTTAGTAGCCAAAGTTGTGACGTTGTCCACCTCAATCATACCTACAGGATTTTACACTACACTTTTAGAGATATCACCATGCCAATCAGGATTAACATATGTAATTTAGTTCAGGAAAGTATACAGCTTATCATAAGTTTTCTGAAATACTTGACCACTCATAGCTAAATCTAACAAAATTTTTGTGCTATGGTCAAAAGCTTCAACAAAAGTGTGAGCCAATACCTCATTGGTATATTAGATGCGTCCAATCCTTGAGAAGAGATTTTAACCTTTCACAAGCATGATAATTTCTCATCCTCTTCTATTTAAACTCAAAATTTCACTATATAACCTACCAGTCTTGCCGGATGGGAATAATTAGATAAGGAATTTCTTTGCCAGATCATCCCATGTAGTGATGGAGTTTAAAGGTTCTTTATTCAACCATTTATTCACTTCCCATAAGAGTGATAAGGGGAAGAAAGTGATCCTCACATATTTTGTGGAGACTCCAGTGGGAATAAAGGTGTCATTAATCTCCAAAAAGTTCTGAATGTGAATTTGTAAGTCCTTATGTGATAGACCTATAAATTGACCTCTGTTGTGCAATAACTACATATTTTGCTTGAGCTCAAATCTACCTTTAGGTTCTGGTATGCAAATGGGACAGGTAATATTAGTTGTGAGTGGGATTTCCACTTTACAAACTATCCTATGGGTTGGAGGATATTCATCCATTACTAAAGGAATTATTTCCGCTTATTGAATTTGAGGTATTTGATAGAAAGGTATTGCTTCTCTCCTTAGCTAATATACACATCACTCAGGTTTAGGATATGGGTCAACCAAATCCTTTTTCCTTTCTAGCTTACTTGAGTATCAAACCTGTACCTACAAATTCAAAAGCTAAGATCAAGTTGTTAGCACTTAAGAAATCAAATAGCAAAACTAAAAGTAAGATAGTTGCCAATTCTTAAGTCCCCAGCAACAACACCAAAAACGTTTTGCGTCCGACCAAAAACCTATGGTGTACATGGTCTCTCAAGTAATAAACTGGCCTTTTAAGGTCAACTATCGATCCCACAGGGATTTATGCTCAGTAATAATCTAGTTCTAGCAATACTATGAAGGTTAAACAAGTTCAAAAGTAACCAATAGCATTTGAGAGTTAGAAATTAAAAGTAACCATAAATAATGCGATAATATAAAGTTTTGGAGACAATAATGGGGGAGAAACCCAGGTTTAAGATACTATGGACAATCCGACTTATCCACATAGTCTCGTTGGTTTAGTTAATTAGCTGGGTTGTTGATTCATGGGGTTAATAACATAATTAGGGAATGGTCATCCTCTAATCATCTATCAAACTTTTCCCCATAACTACATTATTAAGCAGGAATGTGGAACTAAGTTAAACGCATTCAAAATTCATCTGTATATGAACCAAGTGGGTATAATTAGGTATAATCATATCATACATGCAAATGTTAATTTCAATCCCTCTCCGTTTAAGATCCCACTCCATATATCTCACAATCTAGTCTATTGTTCCTCCTTTAAGGCTTATAATACAAATATAGATTTATGCTAAGGGACTCGAATTTGTATAATAATAATAACAAGTATATATTAAAAATTGAAAATTATAATAAACATAAAATAACTCAACTATAAGATTAAGTAATCCTGTTCTTGGCCTCAATCCTAGATGAGGGTGTTTAGTCGATCATAGTCTTACAATGAATTGCAATATGGAAATTCATCTATAAAAAACAAAAGTAAGCTAAAGGACGTATTAATAACACCAATTTAATCCTCTTCAAGTGTTTTCAAGCCGCAAATGTCATCCAAGATGTGTACAACAAGATAGAAGTGTCTTATTTATAATGGAAGCCAAGTGCCCATTTTTAACACATGGACGTGCTATGCTAAGGAATTGGATTGATAAGGGTGTGACACACCTTTATAGTGGATGCACATTGGAATTTACCAATTTAGTTTTTTTCTAAGGGTGTGTCATGCCCTTATATCAGAGGCTAGAGGGTGTGGCACGCCCAGTGCTCAGAATTTCCAGATTTTTCCATTGTTTGCTCCATCCATTTAGCATTAAGTTTCTCACTTCATGGTCACTTTTCCATTATCATTATACCTTGTTTTGCTTCTTTACATCACTTTTGATGTATCATATGTCCTCCTACAACATCAAACACAATGAATTAGAACTTACCACAAAATGTAACTCATCGAGATAAACTACAACACACAGAGCTCAAGCTAAGAACACTAATTTTCTTGTCTAAACTCTAGGTGAATGTTTTAAGTCGAAACTTACTTTGAACACACCTTAAAAATCAAAAACAAATAAATTAACACTTATAGACTCAATTATATCATTATACACTCATTACGCACATAAAAAGTCCTCAAAACTAGGCTAAATAGATTGAGATTACGACACTTAGGTGCATAAAACCACCTAAGATCATCCATGTTTGCATATTGATGCCTATAAATTTTTGGTGTGTTTTCAAAGTAAAATAAAGAATGTTGAGTTTAGGAGATGATACAGACATTTCTCTAATAACCTTTTTGATACCTATTTTATCTACCCTTTCCGCATGACCTTATATAGCCCCATTAATCCTTTGGAGTATTCTTTGGTATTCTCATATGTATCTTATTCCTTTTCTTTTAATTGACTATGATTTGATCAAAAATTCTAAAGAACTATAGTTAAAAATTAAAGTTGATAAGGCATAAGAAGTGAGAAGATGGGAAAAGTAAACGGAAATCCCCAAAATAATAGATATTGGTTTTCTTGGAAAATTTTGTGTTGTTGGTAGGGAGTAATGCAATGAAAATAAAAAAATTGATCAAGAGAAGTAAATTATGTTTTGACAGAAAATACTCCATTCAAAGAGGTGTAAGCTAATTTAAAGAGATGGGACAGAAGAAAAGAGACGTGGAAAGATAAAAATGGTGGAAAATAGGTGGTTGAAGGTTAGTTCAAAGTGTGGTGGATTAGAGAACTTAGGGAAGATAGTCACTATTACTGGCCAGAATAGTTCCTACCTATCCCTTTACCTATATTACAATCCTTAAAGTCCTACTTGATCATGTTCTTAGATATTATGATATTATTTTAGTAGTACAGTAAGGTAAAGCCTGTGGTTCATCTTATGTGGCATGTAAATTTTTATGCGAGTGAGAGAAATTTGATTCTTACACCCATCCTTGTGATAAATTATGTATTTGTGAGTGCATATGGGTGATTCTCTTATGGTGAGGGTATATGTTTAATGATGTATAGGTTATTTATATGATATCGGTATTGAATAATGTGTATGAGTTTTCCAACTTGGTAGATTCATGATCTTAGGTGTATTTATGCACCTAAGACTTGTTATCCGACCTTAATTAGACTTGTTTTAAAGACTTCTTGTGTGCATAATGATTTATTGATGATTTAAATTGGAATATAAGTGTTAAAATACTTGATTATAATGTTCAAGGTGCTTTTCAAATAAGTTTGGAATCATTTTGGCCACTTAGAGTTCAGATGAGAAAACTAGTGTTACTAGCTTGAGCTATGTGTTGTTCTAGTTGATCTCGAGGAATTCTAATGTGTGTACTAGGTTAATAAAGGTTTAATTGGTTAATTATGTGTTTAATAACTTGTTTATAGTGTTTAAGGTTAAATTTAAACAAGACAAGAGACAAATTATTATGTTAATCTTCAAAAGGACAAAACTAGTACTCTTAGCTTAAGTTACTAATTCATCGTCTTGGATTGTATGTTGTTTTGAGCTCTAATTCATGGAGTTTAATTCTGTAGGATTCTTTTTAAGTTGATAATTATGATATATGGATGATGCACAATCTTTAAATCGAGTGGGAACAACACCACAAGGCTTGGAAAGGATGTACAATCACTTGGGACAAGACTTGATGAAAATTGGATGTTTTGGAGCCATTGGCGTTCCACGGACCATAGGCACCATGTCAAGGTTATTCAACGCCATTGGGAGAATAGTAAATGATAAATTCCAGTATACTAATGAGATTATGGCATGACACAGACCCTATTCACCGCATAAGTGTGTGGCATGGAACTAAGTCAAAATCTGAATCTTGTGTCCAAGTATAAATATGACACTTAGTTGTTATGTTTCATACATTGGACGACCTTGGGACTTGAAGAGAGGATGGATAACACTTAAATTAGGGTTTTTATTCCATTATTTTTATTTTTTTATGGATTTTAACATGTATTAATTCATTATGATTATGATTATGTCAGTGATCAGCTAAACGCCCTTTTTGGGGGTTAAGACCAAGAACATGAGTATTATTGTTATGAATTGACTTGGTTATGGGTTTTTTTTATCAATTTTGGTTGTTTATTTAACCTTTTTATCACTACTTTAAGGATCATCAACCCTTATAATACATGCATAATCATCTTGTGAACCCAAAAGGAGGAACAAGAGGATAGAACGTGGGATAGATAGAATAGAATTATAATATTCCAATTGAGTGAAGTTATAATTTCAAATTAGGATAGGAATATATGTTTGTTCTATATTTGGTCCATGTACAGGATTTAATATGAAAACATTTAACTTATTTCTTGCATCACCACTCAACGATGTAGTTATGGGGCTAAGTTAGATAATAAACTAGAGGTCCGAAAGGCCATAGTCATAGTCAAAGGCTACTATATTACTTGGTGAGCCCACGTGCACTCGCGTGTACACTTAGGCTCAACAAGAGTCATTGTCGGGGACTTGTCAATAGGCAACTATTTTATTTTAGTTTTGCTTTTTTATTTCTTTGGTGATTTTCATTTGGTGTTAGTTTCTAAATTTGTAGGCAACATTTTAACAAGCTAGTAAGTTGGCAAAGTACCCAAAACTGGTTGAGCTAGACCCCGAGCCTGAGAAATACTTACATTGAATGAGGAGTGAAGTAGTACTTATATACTATATCTTGAGGATTCATGAGGAATAAGACAATCCTTCTCCTATGGTTAAGGATCCACCATCCCGTAGGATAGTTCGTGAAGTGGCAATCCCACTAACGACTAATGTGACCTTCGTCATTCGAAGACCATCTCCTAAAGGTAGATTTGAACTGAAGCAGAACATGGTACAGTTATTCCATAGTAGTGGACAATTCATCAGGCTATCACATGGAGATCCACAAGTCCACCTGCAAAACATTCAGGAGATTAGTGACATATTCATCCCTATAGGTATGTTAATTGATTATGTTTGGCTGAATCTCTTCCCTTTTTCACTTTTGGGGGAATAAAAAAGTGGTTGAACGATGAGCTGATAGGTTTAATCATTAGTTGGGATGACTTAGGCCAAAATCTCCTCATCTGATTCTTCCCATCTGTCAAGACTTAGAGACTCCATAGTGAGATTTTGAGTAGCAAAGGCCAGATGAGAACCTGTATCATGCTTGGGAGAGGTTCAAAACTTTTTTTTGGTATTTTCCACATCACCAAAAGTCCAATGAGGTACTATCTCACACCATTGTTGAGGCACTTGGCCATAACACAAAAATTTTGCTTGATTAAGCTATGTAGGTTATTAGGCTTTGGAAAAGACATGATGAGCTATACACCTTGTTGAACTAGATTGCACAAGGAAATCTATATTGGCATGGTTTTACCTCAAGGAGCCTAGTGAAAAAGGCTACGGATATGAATGAAGTTGATAGCATAACAACCTTAACTGCCTAACTTTCATCTATGCATAATCAAATGATAAATCAATTTAACAAGTTGGGTGTCCAATAGCCTTAAACTCGGGTTAATGCAGTGCAGCAGGCCCTGGTATTGTGTAAGATATGTGGCAATAGTGTCCACTCTACAGACATATATAGTACAAATACTAAATCCATCAATTTTGTGGGCAATGATTAAAAGCCGAATTATACAAATGCCTACAATCAAATGTAGAAGACTCAGCCCATTCGTTCTTGGGGCCACTACCAGTAGCAGTGGTTTCAAAAGCCATAGTATAACAAATTGGCTAAGAACATTGATGAAACACTACAAAAGATACTTTTTAATCAAGAGAAGATGGCTGCTAATATCAGAAATCAGCAAATTGCACAAAAATAGTTGGAGCAGTTGTTGGGGAAATTACATTAGGCATAGAATACTAGGCCTTAAGGTGGAGTACCAAGTGATAATGAACCTCCAAAAAAAGTAATAGCAATCATGTTAAGGAGTGGTAGAGAGCTGAATTGTACACCTCGAAAGACAAATAAAGATGTAGATGCAGAGATTGTTCCTCAACTGGTTGCAAACAAAGTTGTTAATAATTCAAGAAAGTCTAAGTACCCAAAAAGTCCAAAGAGGATGCTGGTATCAAAAAAGTTCTTTGACATGTTCAGAGAACTTCACATTAATTTACCTTTTTTAGATGTTTTACAGGGAATGCCCATGTACACCAAGTACTTGAAAGATGTGATGAATAACAAGGTGAATCTAGAATATTGAGATGGTGGCGTTGACAGATGAGTGCATCTCTATGGTAATGAAAAAGATGCCCAAGAAGCTAAAGGACCCAGGGATTTTCACCCTCCATATATAAATTAGTGATGGTGAAGTAGTCCATTCTTAAGTTATTTGGGGGTGGGTATAAATTTGATGCCTCTGTCTATATTCAACACTCTTAGGTTGGGTGAGTCGAAACCATGCTTTATGTTATTGCAATTGATGAACAAAACCATAGTGAAACCTAATGGACTAATTGAGGATCCTTATAAAGGTTGGTAAGTTTGTAATTCCTATTGAGTTTATTATTTTAGATTATGATGTAGATAATAGGGTACCGATCATTCAGGGACATCCATTCTTAGCCACAGGAGGAGCATTGATAGATGTGAGCGAGGGCACTCTCAGAATGAGATTGTATAATAAAAAGGTGGTTTTCAAAGTGTAAGCCATTTAATCCATCTTCCTACTACAAATATTTATGTATGATTACAGTAATGGAAGTGGATAAATGTATGGTGGTAGTAGCAAAACCACCAAAGACCTCTTCGAACAGTCTCATTAAGTTGCCCGACCTACCACCTAAGCTCAAAGTGATGATTATAGATGAGCCTAAAAATTATATTGTTGATAAAGCTACTGATATTGAGAGTACACACTTAAGAGGTCAAAAAAGAGTAAGAAGATGGCCGCCAAATAGGATGAAGAGGATGAAAAAATTTGACTGAGTAGTAATATTGGGTTGTGATGCGACACTAAATCATGCGCTGATTGGGAGGCAACCCATGTTAAGGTAGGTATTTAATTTTCAATATTTTAGTTTTTGCTTCACGTAGTATTTGTTTTGGTTGAGTCGCAGGTTGACGGGAAGTTTGAGTACCAAAAACCTGAGCTAAGGAGTATGGCAAAAAATGAGTGTGGTGTCCCTAGACCCTATTGATATTTAAAGATGCTTTTATCTTGGCCTAGAGGCATCATGAAGTATTTCGATCTCTACTTTTAAGTTTACTTTGGATACAAAGTTAGTTTTAAATATGGGGTGGGGAAATTCCCACAGTTTAAGGTGAAGTGATTCTGTTGGGTCTTAGTTTTAGTTATTTTCCCAGTTTGTTTTGGGATAAATTTCGAAGAATAATTTAAAAAATGATTTTTCTTTTTCATTTTTACTTTGTGGGTGTCAGTTGAGTAAGTGCACACTTCCCCTACCCCATGGTTGTTCTTTTAAGTTTTTTCTATGGAGGAAACCCTTGAACCTAGTATCCTTTTTATTTTTAAGAGTAATTTCAAATTTTTTGTTATCAGGTAAGTGAGATATTCTGGCTAGTGGTATGTATGATTGCCTGATACAAGTTGGGTTTGTGTGTACAAGCATGTTGATTGTATAAATGACTACTTTTGAGACTCCTAGGCTCTAGTTTATGTTGCATCTGTGTTGTTGGCTTAATGTTGAATTAATGTGATTGTATGGTTTAAGTGTCTATGATGATCCTAATTGAGTTGATCGTGTTCCATAAGTGGTGTAATATTTTTGTGTATTCCTTGTTGCATTTGATATCTAGAACTTTCTGGTGTATGTACAAAGCAAAATAAAGAGTGTAGGTTTAGGATATGATATAGGCATTTCTTTGATAGCTAGTTTTATACCCTTTTTTATATACCTTTGTGCATAATGCTAGCTTTCCTCATTAAGCCTTCAACCTATTTTGTTGGTAGCCTCATATGTAGCGTGTTTCTTTTCTTTGGTTTGACCTTAATTAATCCCAAGTCCTAAGCGCTTTAGTTGAAAATTAATGAAGTGAAGAAGTGCATAAATAAGAATAAAAAGGGTGAAAGTAAGGCCCCAAAAAGTAGCTATTAATGTTGCAAAATTGATGTGTTGTGAGTGGGAGTTGTGAAATGAAAGGAGAGATATTGGCTAAAATTTGATCTTGAGTTATTGAAGAATACTCCATCCACATTATAGCTAACTGGCTAACGATATGGGACAAAAAAAAAGAATGGGAATGATAGAAGTGGGCAAAGTTAGTTGTTAATAGATTTATCTTAATGTTCATGTGATGGATTAAAGCGCTTAGCGAAGTTAGTCACTACTTTTATCCAAATAGTTTCTACCCATCCCATAGCCTACATTACAACCCTTAAAGATCTATTTGATCCTAAGTCCTAATATTCTAATATTAGTGGAGTACTACAATAAGGGCAAGCCTATGGTTCCTCTTTTGTAACTTGTGAATTCTTTGTGAGAGTGAGCGTAACTTGATACATGTACCCATTTTGTGATAAATTACATCTGAATGAATAATAGGTAACTCTCTCATTGTGAGGGAACATGTTTAACGATATTTATATGACTTATATGATCTCTTTGATTGAGTAATATGCATGAGTTTACCAACTTGGTGAGCCAATTCTTGAGGTTAGGATGTTTTGAAGTAGTGTTCTTGATCTTTAAGTTGTGTATAACATGCTAAAGGTAAAAAATTACTATTTGTGTAGTCATTGTAGTATTAGCTGGAATGTCTTGCTTTTAATAGAAGTGTGGAGTCTTTTCCGATTATGATGCTTATAGTAAAGAGTTTTTTGAGGACGAACAAGGCTTTAAGTATGGGGTGATGATCTTAGGTGAATTTATTATCCTAAGACCTGTTATCCAACCATAATTTGCCTTGTTTTGAGGACTTCTTTTGTGATTAATGAGTTTTTTATGAGATAAATGAGCATCTAAGTGTTAAATTTCTTAATTATAATGTTTTAGTTGTGTTTCAAAGAAATTTGGAATCAATTTGGCCACTTAGAGTTTCGATAAGAAAACTAGTGTAACTATTAGATTATAAACTGTTAGATTACTTTTAAAGTGGATTTTTGTTGAGATTTTGAGCATGAGATTGGGGGAAGTATTTAGCACTGATATGGATACATTACTACGATTTTATACCCCAAAAATACGTGCCAATATAGGATTTAGATTATTCCCACTTCTACGTGGATGACTGAGATTGTGATCATTGAGATGAGATTGTTCTATTCCGATGGCAAGGGTAGAATAGCCCTAACCTTATGGGGGTTAGTCGTGGGACACCATGGGTTCTCACATGGTGTACATGTCGGTTAGAAGAACCTCCTAAATAGATGTTCCCCACTCTTAAAATAGTTTTAATTATTTAAAGTCTTGAGATAAAGTGTTTACTATGCAGAATAAGTTTCAGACTTCTTTTAGCCTATATGATTTGAGAACAACAACAGAATACAGATTTTAGAACTAACTCATAAGATTCATACTACATTCTTTAATATTCATGATTTATGATTTTTAGATTTCAGATTTACTCAAGCAATGTGAGTCATTTACATTTAGCATGCATGATTTGATAAACTGTGATGACATTGTTTACTTAGGCATTTCACCCCCATATACTCAGTACTTCCTCAAAGTATTGATACACATATATGTCTATGTACTACATAATCTCATAATGTAGGTACAAGTTTTAGTATGTATATTCAGATTCAGACAGTTGCAGATTCCAGCCAGCAAGATGATGAGTATTCCTACTTCGGGGACTTCAGTTAGATTTATTTATGTTCTTTACTTTCTTACTCATATGTATTGATTAGTGGCAGTTGGGGTCCCATCCTAGCTACCTATAGTAGGTATAGTAGAGGCTTCACAGATGTCAGTTAGAGTTAGTCTAGTAATTTCAGTCCTTCTTTTCAGACTTTATCAGTATGTAAAATTGTATCCATATTGTATCATCATGTATTCCATCATTATTACGTTTCCGCATAGTAAACTCAGTATTTATTTCATATTTATTCAGTTGCTTAATAGTATGCCAGTTCATGGGTTAACTTGCGATCACTTGTGGTCCTAAGCACCGTGTGATATCTCGGGACAGATTTTTAGGGCATTACAAGATCTATACTTTAAGGCCATAAGAGTATTGAAATAGATTTTCCAACTTACGAAGGTCAAAATAATACTTTGCTAGAATTTTTAAAGTCTGGGACCCCTTAGCAAGCTTAAAAGACCAAGTTGAGCTTAGGATTTTGTGAGCTCTTACAATATCTTCTCTTTGGGAACATTCGTCCTCGAATGAGACTGATTAAACTGAGAATACTGATAAACTAGATTTAGACACTGGACATGCACAACTGAAGCATGATTTCATGACTGAAATTACTGATATATTGAATTATTATACTGAACATACATATGTGATGCATGAGTACATAGATGAACAAGATTTATGAATGCATGACTAGGATTACTTATAAATTGAGCTTATATATATTGGACATTCATGTCTGATGCATGAGTACATGACTGAACTGATTTGTGAATGCATGACTGAGTATGCAACATTAATTGATACCAAGTTGGTAGCTATATCTGAACATGAGACTAAGTAATTCAAAGAAAAATTGTTACATTCGGCTGAGTCTGATTTTGCATAGAAGAGGTGAGGATACTTGATCCGCATGTCTACCTCTGCTTCCTAAGTACATCCCTCAACAGACTGATTCTGCCAAAGAAATTTGACTAGAGGTACATCTTTGTTCCTCAGTCTATGAATCTGATAGTCAAGAATTTTGACTGGGACCTCTTCGTAAGAGAGAATATTCTAAATATCTAGGCCCTCTATAAGGAATACAGTTGCTAGGTCATGTATCCACTTCTTAAGCAAGGATACATGAAACACTGGTGTAACGCTCTGAAATTGGATCCCGAGACGTCACACGGTGTTTAAGATCACAAGTGACCCCAAGCTAACCCTTCATCTGGCATAACCCAAAGCAACTGAAAAAAATACATAAAATAGAAGGAATAGTGTGGAAACAACCCATAACTTAGTCTGACCAACATGAAAATAAATTTACATGGTCATAATTCTGCTCATATATATACAAATCTGAAACTGAATACACTGACTACTAGTGACTGTCTGTGAAGCCTCTACTAGCATTGACCAAAGATAGCCGGGTCATTACTCCCAATTACCCCTACTCAATACGACTGAATACAGAAAATACAATACACCTCAAATCTGAACAACTCAAGTCCCTGAATCAAAGGACTAATCACTTGCCGATCGAGAGTTGCGACCCAGCTGAACATTATATGTGTGCTACAGCTTGTACCTACATTTTGGTAAGAATGTAGCCCATGGAAATATGTGAGTCAGCACTTTGAAATGTACTGAGTATGTGGGGGTGCATGCAACAATATAAATAGTATAATCAATTTCATGAAAACATGCATACGGACAATGATGATTCACTTGGCTTGAGTTATACCAAATCATATTTTTCGTAATTTCATAATAAACAGTTCG